>NC_134468.1:81227039-81324966 GCF_964194025.1 Convolutriloba macropyga
CTGTAAATCAATACAATTCGCCGCATTAAAACTTGGTGGCATTTGGCCGTTTTTAAATTCATGAGCAATTATTGAAAATGAAGTCGAAAGTTTAATAGCATGAGCTATCGCGGCGTAGTATTGAATAATTGCATCCAAATGTTCAATACTAAAATTCAATCACCCGGTACATTTTTTTTGGACAAAAAATCTCTTTGATCTATAATATAACTCGATGAGCCAGGATGAAGTCCTCGACCCAAGACAGGCATTGGCTAAACTGACCATACCCAAGACAGCCATTGGCCAGACCGACCATACCCAAAGATAAGTATTGGCCAGACCGAACAGACTTTGGCCACCTTTGGCCAGACCAAACAGACTTTGACCACCATTGGCAAGACTGAACAGATTTTCTCCAGATCGAACAGACAAGTATTGATGGTATAAATATTATACTGGTTAAATTCTCACCAACAGTGGTAGTTCGCTTCCTCAAGCTTTTGATAAACATTTCATTCGCTGCAGGCCCCTTTCCTGAAAAACTAAACTACACAAAACTTTTACCGCTGCTCAAAGGAGGCTCAAAAGTCAAAATAATATTTATCGACCAATATCACTCCTCGTTATATGGAGTACTATTTGTGAACGTGCCATGTTTATAACAGTGTACAAATTTTTGAAAGCTGTAACCTGCTAATCAACTGCCAATCTGATTCCAAAATCAAGCCTAGTACCATAGACGCACTTGTAGAATTAACCGAAAATGGAAGGCAAAAGTGTAATTTCAAATCTATACATTGTTTCTTCCTTTAACTCCGTAGGGCATTTGATACAATTGATCATTTTATATTACTTCAGAATTTGGAATTTTATGGTGTCAGGTCAAAAGCACTAGATTGATTCAAGTCGTACTTAATGAATCGCCAGCAACGGGTTGAAGATAACGATGTTGCATCTAAATGACAAAACTTTAAAAAAGGTTATCCACAGGGTTCTATTCTTGGTTCGCTCCTCTTTTTAAAATACATTAATGATTTACCCTTATGGTGCACTAACTCAAAAAATTTGCTGTTGATACGAACCTCACTTTCATTGATGTTGAAAGTGAGGTCGTTCAAAAGAATTAAATGAAGTAAGAGATTTGCTTTCAGCAAAAAAATTGTCGCTGAATGTTAATAAACAGTTCAGATGAAAGTTAAGCAAAATTGTTGTGTAAATAAACTAATTAATCTTTACCACAATTTCAAAATTTTTTTTAGTCAAAAACGGCGATATTGTCAAAAACATTTTGAATGATTTTTTCTATAGCATATTGCCTGACTTTTTCTTTACCCTTGAAAAAATGCTACCAGAGGTTTATTTGAGAGTTAGAGGTTTTGTGTTAAAAAAGAGCCTCTAAAACCCCGTAGTTTACGAGATATCGCATTTTATGTGGTTTTTTAAGCTTTTTGGGTGAAAATGGAATTGAAAACACCTAGAAAAATTATTAACCAATTCGAAATTTTTGATATTCAGATTTAAGATCTAGTGGGTAGAACTATTCGAGGAACGATGACCCAGAAACGATGACCCAGAAAAACTCTAAATAGTTAGAAGTTTTTCTCCGCAAACATTTATTATTACCTTTTTTTCTCTTAAATTTATTTAAATCTTGATTTCAAATTTAGAGAATTTCACTGGGGCATTTTACCTGTCTTGTTTGGTTCCGGTAAAGAATTATTTTGTTTATTATTAGAAGTTAGATTTTTATTACCTGATCAAAGAATCAATTTCTTTCTTTCTTTCTTTCTTTAGTCTTTTTGTATTATCAAAAATGAATACAGAAAAAGAAAAAAATGCATGCTGTCATTTTCTTGTTTTGAAAGATTGTCAGGAAACAGAACAAAGTTTCACAATAATTTTTCCATCATATAATTTGTTTGTAAAAACTGAATAAATTCCTTCATTTTTTGCTGTTCTGATTTCTTTTGTAAGCTTTTTAATTGTGCCTCCGGTTTGTGCCTGTGAATCCACCGGTTTTTGTAGAAATAACAAACTTGTTTTGAGACGTATAGTTTTTTGTATAATCTTGCAAAAGTCTTACGAGAAAAACGTTCAGTAATTTGCAAAATTTATTTCCACCTTGATGAGGATGAAATATGTATGTGGGATAGGCGTTCTCTAATGTTAGGCGTTCTCTAAAGCGTTCTCTAAGATAAATTTTCTATTAACCTGATTACTATCCTTAACTAAAAATGCAACTGTACCTCGGCCACAAATCTCAGACTCTGTTTTGTTTGCGTTCAGTACTTTGCCCGAGAAACTATCGTCGATATCGATAAACATTTCCCTGTTGTTTATCATGTGACTTGTTGCCCCCGAATCTAGCACTAAAGCTACTCCCTCATCATCAACTGGGCATAAAAAGAAACTGAAGTATTCTTCATCTTTTGCTAAATTCTGTTTCTCATTTCTAACGCTTCGCCTGGCATGACTCTCAAACTTATTATTCCTACACTCTGTAGCTTTGTGTCCAAACTTATTGCAATTGTAGCATTGAATTATTTTGCTGGTATTAGGCTGTGGGTTATGAGGCTTATTATTTGAGCGACAGAATATTGCAATATGTCCCAACTTGTTACAGTTATGGCACCTCTTCTGCTTTGTTAGGAAGACACTTTCACTTGCGTTTTTCCTATCACTCTCTATTCTTCGCTCAGTGTCGAAGTTGATCAGATCCCGCTTCAACTCATCAAGTGATTTATCCTCACTACCGTACTTAACGAGTGTCACAAAATTATCAAATTCTTTCGGGAGACCTTTCAGTAGAATTGATGTAAACATTTTTTCACTCAAACCCTCGTTGACACTTGGTTAAGGTTAAATTGTAGTTCCTCTGCTCTTGTTATATACTCGATTAGATTTTCGTCGTCCCTTTTAACAAGGCTAGTGAGTTCGCTTACTAACTTTTGTAATCTAGGTCTCTCAAAGCTACGGAATCTCTTTGTTAACACATCCCATTTTTGAGCCCCATCTCCTTTATATGGCCTAAGATAAAGAACTGACTGCTTGTCTAGCGCCGAAACAAGCTCATACCATATTTGCATTTGTTTTTCTTTAAAAATTTCTCTCCTTTTATCTATAGCTGCGTCTTTTTCGGCTCGTGAAGCGTTAGGGGGTGTAGATTGGACATAATCTTCAAATGTACTACTACCATAAAGTACCTTGTACAACTTAAGGACAAAAATGTGAGTTTCAAATTCCTCCGAAAAGTACAAAAATTCTTCCTCTTTCCTGCTGAATTGGACACGTTCGTTCTTATCACTCATCTCTTCTCTAACCAGTCTATCAATTCAAAGCAAAAACTAGTCTCTAATCAATTTATCAATTCAAAACATTTTCACTCGTTACTTTCATGCAAAAACCAACTCTTTGGAGAACTAGGATTAAAAGGTTGGCAAACAAAAGGTCCTACACGCACACACTACCCTCTTGTCTATGTCATTACTGGTCACTGAGAAACGGCCAGGCCACGTCCTTACAAGGTTCGACTGTAAAGGGATCCTCTAGGTCGGGTGTTATCCTTAGCGGAACCCAGGTTGCAATAACTTCACAGACTCAAGGGCAGTCTCTACATATATCGCCCCTTATTAGCATGATTATTTCTTCAAAGTTATTATCATTTTTCAATCAAGTTCAACCATATTTGTATAGTGTTTAAGTTTTGCGCTGCTCTACAGGTTGATTACAGTGTTTTAAAATCAAAATCTGAACGATGTTCAGCAAATCAGCGCTTTTTCAAAAATTGAACGGTGTTCGATTAGGTGCGCTTTTTTTCAAAAAAAAATGTCCGAACGGTATCTGGAAATGCACGCGCGTCACAACCAATTAGCTACCTTTTAGGAAAGTAAGTTTTTACAAATTTAGAACAATTAATGTTTTCAATCTTGTTTCGGCACTTTGCCGGCACTCAAACAGACTCCTTCAAAACTAGGGCCTGGAACTTCACCCTGTTGATCCTTGCTACCTACTCTTTTTGGACTCTTTGCTCTCTCTCTCTTTTGCTCTCTCTTTTTGGCTTTGCTCTCTCTTTTTGCTCTCTTTTTGCTCTCTTTTTGGACTCTCCTTTGCTCTCTCGTTTTGGCTTTCGTCTCTTTGGACCTTTTTGGTCTCTTTGGCAGTGTCTTGTCCCTTTGCTGTTTTGTCTCTGTTTTTGTTTGGCCGCCTTGCAGAAAAATTTTTGTGTGCAGCTGTGCGTTTGGCTGGACACAGTAACCTGATAAGTTGTGTATTGATGTGAGAGAAAGAAGTATTAATCAATGTTTCAATTGGCGGCAAGATTTGTTACAAATCAGTTGGTTTATATAGCATTATATTCCCGCAACCATAGCTTAATGGTTGTGACATTCTCAACTCGAACTGTAAATTTTAAATCAAAAATCGGAAGGTATCGGAAGTCATTCTTGACTTCCTTCAGAATTAAAATCCTATCTAAGCTATCGTTTCTCTGAAAACCGACACAAAAATTTTTGATTGCCGAAAACCCTATCTATGTCATCATTCTCTCTGACACAGAAATTTTATACTTACCTGTTCTATATCTTTTTGTTTGGCAATCGAATTAAATGGACAGCAGTCTTATAAATTCTATTTTCTTGACAAACCTCATTTTATTAAAGAAAACAAAATAATAAAGAGTTTTAAACAGGATTTAATATGCTATGAAATAGAATATTGAAACATTTCTTTCAGCATTTTCAAATTTGAAGAAAACAAGATTATGAAATTAGCCCAGAATTCTATTCGGAAATCTTTCTCTGATGAATCGGGTTACACGTTGTTTAACTGAGACGTTGTTTAACACGTTGTTTAACGGAAATCTTGCTCTGATGAATCGGGTAACACGTTGTTTAACTGAGACTCAGAAATGTACCCTATGAAAAGACGCTCTACAGTTTTAATGAATTCGGTTGCCACTAATTCGTCAAGATGATAAATTTGTTTCAATTTGCTGAATTCTTCGGACACCAAACTTAAGCTTATCAACTGCTCATTATGGCACCTAATACGAGAAATTTTTTCCAATATGTTTTGGTTCATTGTGCTTGTCACTTCATCTCGATATAGATATGAAAAGAGATCTGATATTGTTGTTGGCACTTAGAATGCAAACCCCTGTTGATTTGATCAAAAATAAATTTAGAAATTTTAAGCAATTGTGAGCGATATTAGTGTCAGGAACTCGTTACCTTTGAGGCATTTTGCTATGCTTACAAAAGGCAGTGAAATAGTTTATCAGGAGGGTATGTTCAGGGCTCCTTTTCCTCTGATTTTTGCTGTAATACTTTACTTTCCACTGCAATTTGCCAGAGTTCTTAACAAATCTTAAATTGCGGCCGCATTTTAAACTTGTATTAAAAAAATTGTCTCGTAAAAGAAGGTACAAATTATGACCACGGCTCAATCAGATATTTTAAACATCACCGTGACTTTGCTGCAGCTATCAAAAGTAATTACAAAAAATCTGAAATCATCAGTTGAAAAGAAGTACTTAAAGGCCGCTTTTTAGAATTTTTCGAAGACTCTTACAGAAAATAACATAACTCATATTTTCGCCCCATTGAGATGCCACCGTAGGACTGGAAAGGTTGAAAGAACACTTAGTTCAATAAAAAAAAAGTATATATTGAACAAGGAGGCTCGTTAATGTGCCTTCGCACAAGATGTTCCGACCCAAGCTCATCTATATTTTTTACTTAACTGTCAACCGATAGCACATTAACAACACAAATTTATTTTGTTGTTATTACAAAGCAGATGCGACATTATATTAATGAGACTAGGCAAAAAGTGGACAAAAAAACAAATAATTGGGCAAAGATCAGAAATCAACCAAATTTATTTAAACCAATTATTTTCAAACGTGTTAAAAACCATTAGCTTTTAACGAAAGATGTTTTGATTAGACAAAGCCACAGAAACCGACTAAATATGACGAAAAACTGAAAAGATCGCTAACAATTTGCTAAAGTACAAATTATTGAAGCCATTTAAAATTTTCGCTGTTATCTGAATTTTATTTTTTTTATTTCAAATGTTATGTAAAACATTTTAAACAAAAATATATTGAAAGAATGAATATGTTCAATGGAGTTTTATTGGGATCTGTTATTACGCAATTGTGCTGAAAGAAAAGAAAAGAAACACAAAGTTTGACCACAAAGAAAATTTTTTATTAAAACGTACATTGTCCAACATTCAAAACATCAGATACGACGTAATACAAACAGAAACGCTAATTTTTGAATTACAAGGTAAAAGTTGGGCCTCTCGATGATAAGAAATAGATACATGTTGACAAATATAAGAAAAAACAAAAAGTTTTAAAAATTGTTTGATAAGAAATCAAATCATAGACAACGTTAAGGCTATTTGCTAAAAACTTACCGCATTGAGTAATTTTTTTATTCAACCCTTAGTTAGAAGCGTATTAAACCTTTGGGAATTTTTCGACTAGATAAAGAATAAAAATAGAACAGGCAAAAAAAGCAAATCGGGAACAAGTTTTGAGAGAAATGTGTCGAAGCAGATAAAAAGTGAAAAATTCCGTTAAAATCTTTTTCATTTTCAATTAATTTTTCAAAACATTATAAAAATGTTTTTTGTATTTTTAAGATTTCAAAACAACCGACAAATATCAACAAATTTTTTGAGAAAAGCCGTAAAAACAAAGCCATAGAATTCAATAGCTTTCAACGGAAGTCAATAATTATTAAGTCAGATCAACTTACGCCTGAATGTGGAAGCAAGAGTTCATTTCTTTCCTAAATCATCACAATAAGACAATGAAATCGCAAAAAATATACACAAAAATAAAATATCTTCGGAAAAGTACAAGAAGAGAGTGTCGAAGCCATTAGAACCGTAAGTTTTTCTCTGAAAAACTTATCTAGGATCAATTGAACCTCTTCTTTAAGCCAATAGGATCTGTCGAAAATAGGAAAACATGATGCGATTTCAATTGGAACCAAGTTTTTGAAAACAACCAAATATTTTTTTTTAAATGTGAAAAGTTGTAGCATCGAGTTCATAGAGACAAAAGTTAGAAGAGAAAGCCTCTCAACAGATTGAATTTGGTTGCAATAGAAAGCGTTTGAGACTTGCTAATATTGAGACTGACTTACAGTTCAAAGAAGCAAGTTTAACATCTGTTAATTTTTCAAATATTTAGTCTTCGAAAAATTATTCTTAAAGTCTTAACAACCATTAGCTGTCCACTCAAATTACTACCTAGGTTCACTTACTACTCGTTAGGACGCCTATTGCACTCTTAGTCAACGATTCTATGCCATAAGACTATAAAATTTTACCAAAATCTCAAACAAAATCAAAATTTAAATAAAAATCACGAAAACTCATATTCGGAGTCACAAAAATTTTGACCCATTCCTTGAAAAAGAAGACCCATCCCCGTTCATTGGGCATCATTTCACTGTAAAGGAAGGTTCTCATCAACAGAAAAGTGATTTGGAAAGTGACCAGCCTCTAAGTGACTTGAAAAAAATTGGAAAGGGTTTTTAAAATAACAGCTCTCAAAAACAAATCAAGTTTTTTTTGATAGTAAACTTTCTTATGAGACAAAAACTAGCTTTAAAATGGTCTTTCGTCTGTTAGAAACACAAAGTTAATTCATTTGTATTGAATAATGTAATTTTGAATTATTATTTTTATAGAATCTTAATTTGAACAAAAGTTACGCTAAAAGTGAACAAAATCACCAAACATCACGTGCCAAACATCACGTGTTCACACAAATTCAAAACTTCTATAATCCCTCGAAAAAAGTGAAAAAAGTCTTTTTAATTCCGAACTCTACGTAGGACGAGCTTTTAGTGATACCACTCATATTTTTCTACGATGAATATATTGATCGGCCAAAATTGTCTAAAGAGAAAAACCATTTGAGTATATAGTTCCTCCCCCAACAAGTGCGGTCGGAACAAATATTTTGACTAATAACCTGAAAAAAACTTCCATTTCCTGTTGAACAGTACCCTGGAGGATGACCGGGGAAAACAAATAGGGATAATCGAATACCCTTAAAAAACATTTCAATAGAGATGCAATTTCATGATTTGAGAAATACAACAGTTTTATACCGGCGGGACAAAATCAGAAGGGGCCCGAATATAAAGACGGCAACATAGCGAACAAATTAGTTTGGAAACCTCAATGGCCGAACAAACTTGCGAACACGGACAGGCAGACCCAGGTTGAGGTCCAGACCCAAATGGCATCTGATCAGACCGTCCCACACAAAAGCGACCTCTGATCAGACCGACTCACACTGAAGTGTCCTCAGATTGGACTATCGCGTTCCCAAAGCTCCGTGTGCACTTAAAGTGCGCTCGAAAACCTCTTCTGATCGGACTATTTTGTGTTCGAAAGCCATGCCCTGATCAGACTGAAGTGCGCTCGAAAATGCCTATGATCAGACTAAAGTGCGCTCGAAATCACCTCTGATCAGACAAAAGTGCGTTCGAAGTTGCCTCTGTTTAGACTAAAGTGCGTTCAAAATGGTCTGATCAGAGAATGATTTTGAACATGAACAAATCTCTCAATATCGTTATAATATATTCATTTCTTGAAAATTGATGTCATCACTCTAATAATCAACTAACGAAAATCCAATCCTAAAATTATTGCCTAGGAAAATAAAACTAAAAAAATTGCTCAAAAAAATTTATTGGGTCTGTCATTTGTTTATGCTTTTAACTGAACAAATGAACTTGGACAGCTTTGCATAAAAACGTCTCGATCTACTTTGATTCAAACTCTGTTCTTAGTCTGTAGTGGAACTAATTCACAAAAAAAGGCAGTGCCCGCTTAATAGTTGCAAAAGTACTCTCGATCACCTTCAATACTTAAAAAAAAGAAATGACAAACTGGTGCACACTAGCCATCCGGCGTAGGTAGCAGCTCAAAACACTGATGAATGACAGAATGAGGATCGAGCCCCAGAGCATCCCCAACTTCAAGGCCATAAATTGTTTTCCAAGAAAAATCGGCAGCCGGACTGACATCAGTGGAAAACTTGGGAATTGAATAAATAGGAATACGAAGACAAAAACGGGAAAACAAGGAAGTGCAACTTTATATTGAAATCTCAGCGAAAAACATCACACGATTTAATGACTAGCAAACGAAAAAAGACAAATTATTAGCCAGCAGCGCAGTTGTGAGGAGCAACGAACACGAAGATCTCTATACCTACAGCTACGGTTCGACTCCAACTTTGTTTATTTATCACTATGCGATTTTGTTTTTTTTTCACATATCAGTCAAAGCGTTTACTACCTAAAGCCAACTCAAAACGATTTAGTATAATTGTTGAAGCCAAGCCGATTGGCTCAGCGGATAATTACGTATACACGTAACTAACAAATCGAACCGATAAGAGTTCGAAGCCGAGAAGTGTCACCTTCCTTTTATTTCCTTCTCTTACTTTTTATTTTGCACATAAGCGTCTTTTTATCCGATCAGAAATATTATGAGTGTATGGCCAGCCTCTCGCTTAGTCAAATCGGGGCCAGACACAACCTAATTTTAATCCACTTCATTCTTTTCATTCTATTCAGCCAGCCGCTCGCTTAGTAAATTCGGGGCTGAACAGATCACCAAAAACACCAAAACAAAAGCTAATTACGGCAATTATCAATTTAATCAAGCTTCGTTTCCTTTTGAAATCTATATTTCAGTCTTTTTACCATCTATTTCATACTCCACTGAATTAAATTAAACAAGAGAAACACTTCATCATCTAGCTTTGTGCTGCGCGCGGTTTGGTTTCCGTGGTTTTATGGTTAGGTCAGCGTAGCACTTTTAATCCAGCACTTTTTATTTTTCGTCAGTTTTGATTTTTTTGTTCCCTTTCCTTTATGAAATTAAAACAAAGTTCATTTTAACTTTTTCAGTCCTACCTTTTCGAACAGAAAATTTTTGCATTTTTTCTCCTTAGACTGACGACTATTATATTATACGAATTAAGATCATTTTTTTATACTACCTATCTGCTTTAATTGGTTGGAAGTTAATTCGTATTGCGATCGAAAAAGTATTGAAAATATGGGCCATCAAACATAGAACTTAGCGCGGACAGCTAACTCGATATTAACAATGCGAGCGTGGGTTCGAGACTCAGGATGAGCCAATTTCATCCGTCTCAATTTTTCAGACAATTCCAAACTGAGAACAATGAAACTATGATGCCAAACACCTCCAAAAACAGAACAAAACTTAGTGCAATGCACTAATATCGGTTAAAATTCTGACATCCACACAATGAGGTTCGAGTCTCACCAACGTCATCATACATTTAATAGCCTGAAAATTTATTTTTTTGTTTTAATTAATTATTAGTACTTGTTACTTACCTTGTGATAATGAAAGTTGCCGATCACACCATCTCCTACGAGGCTAGCCATGTATCCGATCCATTATCTTTTTGAAATGCCAAGTTCAGCCAGTAGAAGCCCTCCATGGTGCTTGAAATGGCTGAGTGCGCCGGATGCAAAAGAAGTCTTTAATACAACAGGAACAGAAACTCAGTTTTAACGAGAACTTTCTGCTTCAATACTTCTTTTTAAACTGAAACTCTTTCTTAATATGTATTAAACTTCTTTTAACAAATGGTTGTACATAAATTGTGTAATTGTTGATTCAAACTCTGTTCTTAATGGGACCGGTAGTTGCTATCAGTGACCTCAGTGAAGGCGGCAGCCCAGAGGGGTAAACGCACTCGTGAAACCTATAGGAACAACCTTCGACGCAGATAAATATTTACTGAAGAAGACACATCAAAAATTTGAAGTATAATATGTGCAATTATCAAGTAGTAAAGGCTACCAAAGCACACGATTATTGGTAAGTGATTTCAAACTTTTAAAAGAAGTGACATATTAGCCACAACCCAGACGAACAAGCAAGTAGCCGAACGGCCGAGGGAAGGGAAGAGACCTCTCAAAAATATAACGACATCAACAGTCAAAAAGAAAAAGACAAGCATTAACCAGGGACCATCGAACTTCTAACCATTGAACTTTATCCACAACTAAATGCGCACAACAATTGGAGAAAATAATAACAATATTAGCCACATCAACAGTTATGACAGCGAGAAAACACAGTGCGACCAAGTTATAGGATTATATAGTTTTCCCTTTGAACTCGAGCAGATTCAAAGCCCTATTAAAACAAAGGCTAGCATAACAAGTTAGATTAAAAGTCTATCATTGGCACAGAATTGATGCAAAATTTAACCGTTGAAAAATTTGTAAGAAATTGTTTCTCCGATGGTTTGCTCCTCGGTAGAACAAATATTGCCCTTTAAAACTCATTAACAAAACAAATAAGAAGAACCATTTATGATTTTTCTCAATCCAATCTCAAACATAATTTGATGGCAAAGAAGCTCCGAAAACTGTTGCTTCTCATTATCTTATTTGGAAATCGTTAAAATTGAAACAATTCTGTGAGCTGACTGATAACCCAGTTATTGATAGTATCCCAGGATGAAGTCCGCGACCCACAACAGGTATTGGCCAGACCGATTTGGGTCGTGGACAGGGGGGTCCGGTGCAACCGCCCTCAATAGTCTGGAAAAAATTTGGGTCGCGCCTTCCGTCTGGCCAATGGCATTTTCGGTCTGTTCGGTCTGACCAATACTCTTATTTCGGTCTATTTGGTCTGTTCAATATCCTTATTTTGGTCTGTTCGATCTGGCCAATACCCATTTTTCGGTTTGTTCGGTCTGGCCAACACCTTTATTTTGGTCTGTTCGGTCTGGCCTATACCCATATTTTGGTCTGTTCGGACTAGACAATACTTTTATTTCAATCTGTTCGTTCCGGCCAATACCCTTGTCTTAGTTTTTGCATGGGATCTTTGAAGACTAGAAACGATGCATTACTGTGCTCCATAAGGAGCGCACCTGACCTAGCCGCTAACGAAAAAAAAACAAAGACCCAAAATAGCTAAGACTGATGTGCGAAGGGGTCACAAATAAGGGCGGGGTTATCGCGCTGCGCGAAGGGGTCACAAACAAGGGCGGGGGGTTGTCGCGCTGAAGAAAGAAACAGGAAAACATATGAATGAACATATAAATGCACAACAAAGGGGGCACAGAGGGCGGGTGGTTATTGTGCTGCGCAAAGGGTCACAAACAAGGGCGGGCGGTTATCGCGCTGCACAAAGGGGTCACAAACAAGAGCGGGGCTTATAACGCTGCGCGAAGGGGTCGCAAACATGGTGGGGGGTTATCGCGCTGAAGAAAGAATTAGACAAACATATAACTGAACATCTAAATGCACAACAAAGGGGGCACAGAGAGGGCGGGGGATTATTGTGCTGCACAAAGGGGTCACAAACAAGGGCGGGGGTTGTCGCGCTGAAGAAAGAAAAAGGCAAAAATAAAAATGAACATATAAATGCACAACAAAGTGGGCCGAGAGAAGGCGGGGGGTTTTTGTGTTGCTCAAAGGGGTCAGGAACAAGGGCGGGGTCTATTGCGCTGCGCAAAGGAGTCACAAACAAGGGCAGGTGGTTATCGCGCTGAAGAAACAAATAGACAAACATAAAAATGAACATCTAAAAGCACAAGAAAGGGGGCACAGACAAGAGGTGGGGATTCGCGCGAAATGTGAGAAACGAAGAAAAACAAGCACGCACACGAAACGCGAGCGAGCGCTAAACGAGCGGAACAAAAATGATTGAGCGTGAAAACGAACGAGCGAAAAACGAATGAAATTGTCAAAAATGTCTGGCCAAAAGTCTTTTCGGTCTGGCCGACGCTCTTGACAATGGTCTGGCATAGGGTCTGATTGGTATGGCCCACGGTCTGAACAAAGGTGTGGTTGATGGTCTTGACAACGGTCTGGCCATGGTTCTGTTCGGTCTGACCAATGGTCTGGAGAAATTCTGTTGTCTCTAGTCAATGATGGTCAAAGTCTAATTATTGTGGCCAAGGATAACCACAGTCTGTTCGGTCTGGGTAATACTTTTCTTTGGGTATAGTCGGTCTGGTCAGTGCCTGTCTTGGGTATGGTCGGTCTGGCCAATACCTGTCTCGGGTCGCGGACTTCATCCTGGGACCACCCACATGCCCTCGCTCCCTCCAACGCTCTACTAAAAGAGATTTAAGAAATGGGCAGAATCAGAAATGATCCGATCAATTATGGGATTATAAGTGATCGGATCATTTCTGTTCCTGCCCATTTTTCAAATCTCTTTTAGTAGAACGATGGAGGGAGCGAAGGCATGTGAGTGGTACTATCAATAACTGGGCTATCGGTCAGCTCACAGAATTGTTCTCTGATTGGTGGCCACTGAAATTTTACTAAGTCAAAACACAGTGTTTCTATCAGAGAGTTACGAAAACAAAAGTTATTGGATTATTTAGTTGTCCCTATGAACTCCATCTGACCCAACACCCCATTAAAAGAAATGCCAGAATCACAAGTTGGAATAAAACCTAAAGGAAATTGCGTCTCCGCTGTTTAGTAAAGCAGTTATGCTCATCATTGGGACAATTTTTAACCGCTAAGAAGCAAACGGAATTAACAAAGAAAAAATGGAAAAGCTATCAATGATTTTTATCAATACAAATTCAAACATAATTTAATTGCAAAAAGCTCTAAAAACTGATGCTTCAATTTATCCTATTTAAAAATTGTTGAACCGGAAACAATTCTCTGAGCTGACTGATTGTCCCAGTTATTGAAATTAACACACGCATCCTGTTTCTCCTTCCTTCGCTCCGCTACAAGAGATTGGAAAGAAAATTTTCTTTTTGGCCCTGTTCATCAGAATCACTTTGTTTGTTAAAAGGTTAGCAAAAAATTAGAATTTCTGCTCTATACATCAAGGTCCGAAGAATATTGGTATGTAGTCACTCGTTTTTAAGCAGGATATTTTTATGCACTCGTTTTTATGCAGTCTACGGGGTTTTGATGATAAATCTATCAACGTTTTGTCATCGCAATGGACAATTTTTTACAGACCATATCAGCTCTATTCTGTTTACCACTTCCGCCCATCTTAGTGGGCATATATTTTTTAAAAGCTTAAATTATTGAATTGCCGAGCTTTTGCTTTCTATGTCCCCAGTCCAAAAATATGAGTTTTTGTGACCTCATATCAGTTTTTTCCCGTGCGTATTTCAGTAACCTTAAGTCACTTTTACGTTGCTTTGGTTTTCATATGAACAAACAAATTCTCGAAAACATTTTGAGTTAAGAGGTAGCCTTATTCAAAATAGAGCTTAAAAATTTTTATCGAAGTCGAATTGCGGAATGGTAGGCCTGTTTCGGGAAGCCAATGTTATCCCGCAGCAAAAGATATACCACATTATCTCGAACTAATCCTGATCCTCATCGTGATTACCATGAGTTTTTTTTTTTTGGGGGGGGGGGATAGACATTATCGCGGGGCGTAAAAAGTGCACTGCGAGTTTAATTATACACGGAGGGGGGGGGGGGGGGGGGGGGTATAGATTCAAATTTTCAGGCATGATTTTTTGTGCTCTTTAGCTATATTACTTGGATCGATTATCGGCACTTACTAAAAATTTTTCTATGATCAATGATTTTACGCATAAGTTAAGCGGCTCTGGTTGAAATCACTGAGATTTAAGGCATAATTTACTTCCGCAGAGCTAGTCCTTTAACCTTGTTTTAAACAACAAACATGCATTGAAGTCAATTTCTGGCTAAGTATAAGAGAACTTCCGGCGCTTTTGTTTCTGGCACTTTCAGAATTTCAAAATGTGCATGTGCGTGTTTTAGTTGCTGGTTTCAAGGATAGTCGGCTTCTTTTTTTTTGAATACTTTATTAAGGCTTTGAAAGGCTAATCAGATTATATAGATTTGCCCACCGCAAAAATATGCATTTTATTTTGTGAACGCTAGTTTATTGAAAATATATACTGCGTTTTGTTGAATTGTATGATAATTGATATGTTTGACGATTTTTTAAATCTAAATGGTTGTCTTCTATGCAGAATACTTTGCGAAAGATTGTTATTGTGGAAAGCGCTGATAAATGAAAAAGGCTACAAGGATGTATTCAATCAACCAATCCAACGATAAATTATAAACACTTTTTAAATGATTATTTGAGAAAACTACATGAAAACATACAGATGAACCGAAAATTGGGACAGTTTAGTTCATACTTTTACGTACAAAACGAACAACCAATCGTAAAATATCCTCATACACTTACATACACTTATAATAAGTGACTCGATTCACACGAATATTCATATAAGTTCAAGCTTAAATATAATTTTTTGCACGAAAAAAAATAATTATAGCAATGAAAGCAACTTCAATGAACGATTTAATTTCTTTTATTGAATCGAGTTGAGTTAGTAAAATCCTCCTCTGCTTCCACGCTGTTTTTGTTGCCAATTATGCAAATAAGCCTTGTGTAGCTTATTTTTATTTACCCATTGAAACACAGCTGCAATTATAGATAGACATGCTGCTAGAGTTGCGTAGTGCAGAATTTGAAGTCTGAAACACAAAACTGGCAAGCTTGACTGCGATAGAATCTTAGCTAATAGCATCAGCTAAAACGTCAGAACTGCCTTTAATTTAGTAAGTTTATACAGAATACACAATCTGTGCCACATATTGAAATTCCCGTTAATATCCCCAGATCATCCCCGTAAATTTCCCGTATTGTAAGGGGAAAAAACCCGGGATCTTAATAAGATTACCGGGAACCAATGCACTGGGTGACAAAAAACGTTGAAAATTACTTTCTGGCACAATAAAACGCAATTATGGCCGTAATTTATATTTCTCTCAAATTTTGGTCGATTTCAACGCAGTAACGGCTAAAAACGTACGATATGAGTTAAATGTTGTTCAATATGAGGTAAATGCAACAAAAAATAAAATCAGCTCAAATCAAGAAAATAAATAGAAATTTAGGGAAGTAAATTCACCCAGAGACTTCTAATGACGTCATTAGAGGTTATTATATACAACTATAACCACTAAAAAAATTAAAACAAAGAAAACTGCCTGAAAAGTTGTGATCCGTTCAGGTGGTTTACATGTAGTTGTCGCAGTTTTTTTTCAAAATGCGGGATATATATGGCAGGCCGGCTTTTTGCGTCAATCACATTTTTATTTTTTGTTTAAGTGTTGTAAAGAAAAACGAGAAAGATCATTTTGTAGCTTTTAGAGGCCAATTTTAAAGTTTATTATTAATAAAATAATAAATTTTAATAATAAAACTTCAAATGTTGAAAAAGGAATGTTGTTTTAAATAATTGTAGAAAAGACAAGGCGGCTCGTTAATGTGCGTTCGCACATGATGTTCCGACCCGAGCTCATCTACATTTTTGACTAAAATGTCAACCAAATCAAGAGATAACAAAAATAGATGTTTGAGTTTAAAACAATCGTTACACATTCTATCTACTAATTGAATTACTAATGCCATGCTTCATTACAGCACCAACGTGACCTGACATTGAAGAGACTAGAAAAAAAATAGCACCAACAAAATTTTGGCGGCAAAAAATGAATATCTAAATTTAAAAGCACCTGGTAACAACGTCAAAATGCAGTCAGATAAAACCTTAACTACACAAGTTTACCTTTTACTAACTATACAGCAGATGAAAAGTTTTCTTAACGAGACTAGGTAACAAGCCGACAAAAAGAACGAACAGTGAGGCGAAACTTAAAAATTAATCAACATTTTTTGCACCAAGAAAATTCAAAAATCTTAAAAAACATTGGTTTTTAATAAAAAAATCCTTGATAAATTACTAAAAAGTCATTACAAAACCAAAAGCACCCGTCTGTGGTCAGACTATGCCATAGAAACAAACTAAAGAGAAACTCAAAAAATTACAAACGATTTGCGAAAACACAAACCTTTGCTACCATTAAAATCAATACCTATCATCTGAATATGTATTTTTAATTCAGTTGTTATTTCTGCTATTTCAGTTGAAGGATTTATACTGAAAGATTAAATAAGTTTACTTGGGCCACATTTAAAAACCATTGGGATCTGTTATTACGCGATTGTTCTGAAGGAAGAGAAAAAGAAACGCAAAAAATGGCCATTCAATAAACGTTCAGAAAAACGAAACAACAGTGGCACATAATATCAATATATATGTTATTTCTTGAAATACACGAAATTCGATGGGACATCTGATTGATGAATAGAAGTTAAATTTGACGAAAGGAACCTATTCGCTATATACTGAATGTTTCGAGCAACATCATTCATTCAGTCCTCAATTACAAGCCTATGAGATCTGTGAGCAATTTACGGCTACCTAAAGAACAAAAACAGCGAATTCAGGAAAAAAAATTGAGCGACAAAAGGGTCGAAGGCAGGCATTAAAAAAATGAACTTTTCACTAAACACTCTTCAATTTTAAATTAATTTTTCAGGAGCAATGGGAAAACCTTTTTTATCAATATAATTTCAAAAAATCAACAAATATAAACAAATACATTAGACGCACGAAAATTGCGGGAAAACACGTATTATCAACGCCATTAAATTCATTAGCCTTCAACGGAAGCCAGTATATACAATAAATGATGCCTCGAGGGGACAATAAGTTTTTTTGCCAATCGTATTTCATCAATAAGACCTTACAACAAGTTAATGACTATGAAAACAACAACAGAGAGAGGCAAAAACCACAAATTCAGTAGAAAAGTGCCTGAAGAAAATGTCGAAGCAACTCAAATCATAAGCTCTTCCCTGAAAACTTTATTTATGATCCGTTGAACTTCTTCCCTAAACCAATAGGGACTCTCAGCAGTAAGATGATGTGATAAGATTTCAAAAGGATCGAAAAACAAAATAAAGTACCCAAAAAAAATATGAATTCTCGTGGCATTGATGTTTTAAAACTAATAGGTAGAAGATAAAACCGCTAACCAGAATAATTTTGGCTATAGTAGAACGGAAATGGATTCTGTTAGAACCAACAATGACCAAGAGTATTCACGAAAAAAAATTAGGAATGGTTGAATTTCAAAAAAGTTTCGAAAAATTATTTTTAAACCCTTAACAGCCAGTAAACTCAATCTTTCATCGGAGCTCAATGACGATGCTCAGATATAACCCATAGGGAGGAAAATGATGTCTGTCATGCATAGATAGTTAAAAAGACATCACAATAAGTCTTATGACAGAAAACAATAACAAAAACAGCAAAAACTAAAATTCAGTAGAAAAATGCGAGAAGAAAGTGTCGAAGACAATTAAACCATTAGCTATTCTCTGAAAACTTTCTCTATGATCCACTGAAAGTCCTCTCTAAGCCAATTGGATTACAATAATCTTTGGATAATGTGATAAAGAGTTCAAAAGTGACCAATAATTCAAAAAATCCAAAAAAAAATTTAAAAAAATTGAAATCTTTGTCATTGAAGTCATATAACCAATAGCTAGAAGATAAAACAGCTAAACAGAATATTTTTAGTCGCAGTAAAAAGCAAGTGGGTCCAGTCAATACTGAAACTCACTAACAGTTCAAGAAAAATTTAGGAATTGTTATTGTTCAAATAAAATTTTCGAAAAATGATTTTTATTTTAACAGACATTAAATTCAATAGCTTTCAACGGAAGTCAATAAAAACGCTCAAAGATGCCCCGGTGGCAGTACATTTATGTTTGTCATGCATAGGTATTCATTATGAGATCACAGTAAGTATAATGACTATTAAAACAACAAAAAAAAAACAGGAGAAAACCAAAAAATCAGTAGAAAAGTGCAAGAAGAACGTGTCGAAGCCATTTAAACCATAAATTTTTGTTTAAAATTTTTATTGGTCATCCACAGAACATCGTTTTTAAGCTAATGGGAACTGTCAATATTTGGATAATGTGATAAGATTTCAAAAGTAACCAATAATACGTAAAAATCCAAAAAAAATTTTAAAAAATTGAAATTTTTTGTCATTGAAGTCATATAACCAATAGATAGAAGATAAAACCGCTAACCAGTTTAATTTTGGTTGCAGTAGGAAGGAAGAGGGTGCTCTCACCCCTGGACTGACTTACAATTCACTATAATAAGATTATGATTCTTTAATATTCAAAAAAAAATTCGAAAAATTATTTTTTAAGTCTTAACAGCCATTAGCCGCCCCCTCAATGAAATAGACATGTTCACTTAATGCTCATTATGGAACATATTGCACTGTTAGTCAATGAATCCCTACCATAGGACTCCAAAAAAAATAGTAAAACTTCAAAAAGAAATTCAAAATTTCATTCAAAATTACGAAAACTCAGAATCGAAGCCAAAAAAAAACATGAGCAATTCCTTGAAAACGACGTTTTTTGTTCATTGTGCTTCATTCGACTATAAAGGAGTTTTGTCATTAATAGAACGTCGATATAAAATGTGACTTGTCTCTAGGTGACTTAAAAAAGCAAAAAAGAGAAAAGTTTTATTAAAAAAAGGGCTCTCAATTAGAGTTCGATTTTTTTTTGATAGTGAACTTCCCTATGAGACCAGAACTAGTCTTTCTATCCCCTTGCATTCAACTTTTACGAACTCAAAATTTATTCTTTTTATAGAAATTTGAATTAATGTTTTCGTAAAAAAGATCTTAGTTTGAAGAAAATTGTACTAAAAGTGAACAATCATGCTAAAGATCCCATTGTTCACACAAAACTTCAATCCTCGATAACTCCTCGAAAAAAACGAAATTCAAAAAAATCTTTTTACTTTTGAATTCTACGCTGGACCAGCTTTTTAATGATACCACTCACATTTCTCTACGACGAATATATCGATCGGCCAAAATTCACTGAACAAAAAAAAAAAACCCATTTGAGTATATAGTTCCTTCCCCCACAAGTGGGGTCGGAACAAAAAACGAAGAAGGGAAAGCGAAAGGTTTGGGGGTGGCGGGGTTGATAATATATTTTTTAACTATAATTATATTTGATTACAAAATTGTGTTTGAGATCCTTGTCCTTGTAAAGATAAAGTATTCAATGGACAAAAAAAAAGAAAACAACCAGCATTTTTCTTCTTTTTTGCTGGAAAACTTTTTTCTTCCTAGTATCTTTATTAGGACTTCACTTTCTGTAATTCAAAAGATTTAGGTATAGCAAAACACAAAAATTTTAAAACGTGGGGATAGGAAAGTTTTATTAAAAAAGAACAAGAAGACACTTTTAATTTTTTTCTGCTGTGATTTCCGAAATTAAGATTCAAAAAAATTATTGCCATATAATTAGCTCTTCCAAAACTGTCTCAAAATGAAAAACCGGGTAAGAAACAACAGTAATCATTTTGCCTTGAGAAAAAAGTAAAACCAACCAAAAATGAAAACTTTCGGAAAACTTTTTGGTAGTTTTGCCTCTCCAACATAGTACTTTGCATGCAAATTAGGGCTTCTTGAACATATACTATTTGATCAAACGGCAAAATTATGGGAACAATATGATTAATTTGTAATAAAGAAAAAAGTTTTCTTAAATAATAAAAAAATCAAGCGTGTAAACTCGTCGCCTCAGTATTCTTTTTCAAATTACTGTCTGCATTTATAATAAATTTTTTTGTTTCGAATAATTGATATTGATCATCTTCAATTTTCTGAGAAATTTTTGGCTTCTGGCAGTGTATATTTAAATGCATGCGGTTGAATATCGGTTAATAATTTATTAAAATAACGGTCACCACCTCAACCTTTGTCTGATTTTATCTATGAATCTATAGGATAATTCCCCAATTATTACCTTTATTAAAATTTTTATTTTTAAGGTAACTACTAAAATCCAGATACTTGTTCAACGAATTTAACTTATTTAATAACTTTTTTTAGTGTGCAGCCGTCTATCATGAACAAACACTCACACTCTCATTCTTTTTCGTGATCTTTCAATCATGTTCATATCCTCCTTGAGAACAAATTTCTTCAGCCCCAAGCAATAATTCTCTATATAACTGCGCCATTCTATACTGTTAAAATCCACATTCCACTCAGACGACCACGTGACCGAGTTGCGTTGGGACTTCTCCGAATTTTGTAGCAGTTTTCCGAGCTCTAACAAATTGTCCACGTCCCATTTCCAAGTGTTTTCGGAGAAATATTTGATCGTGTTTTTCGCTTTTTCCAGCTTCTGGTATACTGGAGCGAGTCTAAAAATTTTAATGGTTTCATTAACAATTTATTGAACTCTGTCAAACTTCATTTCTTTTGCCTGAAAATTTGGTATTAATGGCGATGCAATTGTAGGCCAAAAACTGAAAAAATATTGATTATAGATTTGTGAGAATTTCGATATCACTGAACGCGTTCAAGTTACAGAGACATTTGGTGTACAATTATTATTGTTATGATATTAATTTTTCAATTAGCAACTCGAGTCTTTGAAGATCTCGTCGGAAAGAACTTGACACCTGCTGATCCAACTTTTGGCTAGGAAAAGTAAAGACATCTCCCATTTCGTTGATTGTTGCCCCTTTTTTCACATGAAATTAGGTGCTTTATTAATAGCTTATCACATAATTTTGTAGTGCATTGTCCCAAAGTGCTTCCAAATATTGTAGAAAGGAAAAGTTTGCATATATCATCTGAAAGTTACAATTTAAAAAGAGAGCTCAGAAAGTGCTTAACAACTAAGATAAAAAAATATATAAAACTTAAAAGCTGAAAGCATGTTTTGATACTAAGTCTAACATTGCAAATGAATTTTGATGTTCTAGTCCACGACTAGCAGCCAAAGTCAAGGTAAAAATTGTTACTAAGCAGTTACTGAGCCTATTAATAAGTTGTCCCAAAATCAATGCTTTCTCGGGAATTACATTCAACACTATCGTCTGATCAATATAATTTCATCGAAGCCCATCGATGGATCCCTTGTGATGAGTGAATTCAAATTTTGCAGTAATCGTGCAAGATGATTCCAAACTCGCAAGATTATTGCAAGAATATTGCAAGATATCAATTCAGGCAAAAATGTAAATCAAGGTACTAATGGCTTAGACAACAGATGTAACATAAGTGATCGTTTAATTAACAGGTTACAAAAATGAAATCCATGGACATTTTTTATTCCGGATTCTTTGGATATTGCAAGAATCTTGCAATATTTTAAATTCTGGAAATTTTTTGAGTATTATTTTTATCTATAACTAACCGAAAACCAATGAATTGACTATAATAAGAACTGATACTAATTGACTTTTTTCCTAAATACCGTTCAAAAATGAGAACTAGCTTCGAATTCAAATACACTTTTCAGGCAAACACAAAAAACCATTTCGAGTCATCAAAACCCTTTTTTTTAATAGTTAAAATTAATCATCTCACAAAAATTGACTCAAGAGATGCTTTATTTATGTGGGTTTTTATGCAATCGTTGGTATGGTTTGTCTAGAAAAAATTTCGCCTCTTATTTGTTTTTTTGCTTATTTGCTATTTTTATTTGAAAACGTCCTTTTTCTATCGGACTATCGGATATTGATGCCGCTTCCAAGCCCGAATGAGAAAAGAGGAGGGGAACACCACTAGAGCGTACAGGAAAAATTCAAAAAGTAGCTTTTTGAAATTGACTGAGAAATGTTTCATATGCTTTAACTTATGTTGTTTTGTTTTAACTTATGTTTTTTAAACTTATGTTGCTTTGTTTTCTTATGTTTCAATTTATGTTGTTTTGTCTTGTTTTGGAGAGAGTTTGTAGCCGATGGATTTTTTATCTAGCTCTATGCTCATTTCTCCTATAGCTTTTTCATGTATCTCAGCCACTGCTTGTCCCCAGCCCGAAAAAAGAGGAGGGTAAAAAACAAAAATCATACTCGAAATGTCTCAAAAAGTCGGTTTCTAAATTGGTTTGCAAAAATTTTCCGACACAAAAACAGCTATAAAATCTCTAACTTACATATTCCAGCTCGACCTTTTGCCCACTGCAGCCCAGTAATGGAAAAAAACTTGCAAGTTTCCTTGAGCGAATGGCAAAGATTGCAGGAATCTTGCAAGTGAATAAAAAACATGCAAGAATTTTTCAAGAAGATGGAGGCCGTATGCTTTCTCTTGCAAGTTCTTGTTAGAAAACGTGCAAGATATTTACTTGATTTTCAATTCATCGATAACTAGGGATCATACTAAGATCAGGTACAAAATTACGGTAGTTACATAGACATTATAAAGTCAAATGTGAAAACCAATGATTTGCTTGAAATTTTAGATATGAAATGTATTTTGAACATTGTTCTTTTTCTCATTGCTATTTCACCAGAATTGTTGTGCTGGCATTTCATGCCTTGCGTTATCTTTGGAGTCAAATGGATTACGATCCACACGGTTTCAAACGTTTTAATCGGCTATTTTCACAACCAATTTCTCTCTACTATATTTATTGATTATCTAAGAAATAAAACTCCAAAGAGCAAAAGAACTCGTTCATTTTTTCAACCAATTGAAAACTTTTTCATGAAATCAGCCTGACCCATTTCTGAATTATCGATAAAAATTTGTTTATTTGAACTAACCATGATTGTTAGTGTTTCTGTAAATGATAGGAATTCGCTCTTTGAGAAAGTTCCGTGACCCATTGACAAAATGTTCATGGAACAACAATGATAAATCGATAAAAACCAATAAGACTCCCGTACATGGGTGCAAAGGCATTGAATAAACAATATTAGGGGTAACAACACGGCCTGTGTGATTCTGCATTCTAAAAATTTCGCTGATAGCTTCACATGTTTGTTTGATGGAACTGAAAACTAATACACAAACAGTTTCAACAATCAATTGCTAGTTATTGGCCTGCCTCCTGCAAAAATTGCGGTAAAGTGCGAAACTAAACAAAGTGTTAACAAAAACAATTTGTATTTATTAATTTTGGCAGAGAGATCACGGAGAAAAAAAAATTGGTATGAAAAAAAGTAAAAAGAAACTATAGAAAATATGTCAACGAAAAGTGGTAGACCTTAACTTTAAAAAAGATTCAGAGGCTACCTAAACTGAATTGTACGTTTATTCACATTGGCAAAGAATAGAAGAATTGATGAGCGGAGCGGAACTCTAAATTGAACTATCAACGCAAAAATGGGCTTGAAAGGATTTTTATCCTTGACAATTTTCAAACTTTTGAATACAAGCAGATAAATGGTATTTAAAAAACTAGGGCAACATCTAAAACTTGCTAAGATTTAATAAACCGTTCCAAATCGCTGAAAATTTTTAAATTCATTGAAAAATTAAGTCCTTTGAATGTAATTTTTTGTCGACCAATTGATTCCAAATTGTTTGATTGTTTCAATTAACATTAGAAATAATTGTTGATGCATTTCAAAATTGTTTGTGAACTCGGCTTCTTACTCAAAAAAGCAAAACAGTTATATAGAATGGCATCAAAATTTTTGCAAAGTTATGAAAGCATTGTTGGGCTAACAAACTAGAACATGGTTTTGTAGATAGATGTCTCAACTTTTTTTAGCCCTAATACTTTTGTTTAAATGTGGGAAACTGTTGGTAGCTTGCGGCAATAATCTGTTTGAGACATTTTTGATCAATGAAATGCTTAACTACATGAAAAAAATCTACACAAATAAAAGCCAAGTTGATCAGAAAACGCGAAGAAAAACCGACACGAAAAAAAAGATTGCTGCAAATTTTATTTGAGAAAAACTTATGACAACATGTCAAGTTCGATGGTTTCCATTTATGCCCCCTGTACGTTATGCAACCCCAGTAACAAATCATGTCCATATACATAATAAAAAAACATAAAAATATGACACGCTTTGTTGGGGGGGGGGGGGGGGGTTGAGGATTATTCACGCATTAAGCTTGGGCACACAAACGGAAAAAATCGGTTAATTATAGTTTTAAATTTTTAAAATACTGTTCCAGACCCAGATACACTAACTGTGGCTTCCTCCCCATAATCATGAGTGCCCCATCGACAGTCTTTTGAAAGAGCACGTGCTGGAATAGAGTCATCAGTTTATGTTGCACGCTAAAATACACACACATCCTAACTTGGTCAGTTTGACTGGAAAAAAGGGGTCTGTTCTGTTTTGCCCCACCCCCCCCCCCCTCCCCTCAGTGATTTTTTCGCCCCCAGTTACATATTATATGTTGTTATACAGCACTTTATTATGTAAAAAAAATAGCATGTGCGCCTGGGGGTCTCAAAAATATAAGCCCACTAAGCTGGGGGGAAGGGCAAAACAGAATAGATCCAAATAAAGATGTAATGGTTAAATTGACTATACTTAAAGTCACTGAGAAGTTCTGGCGTTTTTCTCGAACTCAGATCTTCGAAGTGACTTCTGCAGAGACACATAACTATGCTTAAAACACGAAACGCGCACGTTTTAAAATAACGTAGGTCAACTTCTGGCTAAGTATATAGGAACTTCTGGCATTTTGACTTTTGGCACTGCAGACTTTCGGCATTTTGAAATGTGGACGTGAGTGTTTTAAGACCATTTACGAAGGTTACAAAGATTTTTTCCTTAATTGAACTCCTGGAATCTTAGGCATCTGTTAATTGCAATTAAGTTACCTGTACCCGGCATGATAAATCGGGTATTTCCCAATATAGCACCCCAACCACCCAGCCCCCCCCCCCCCCCCGCCAACTACCGTAAACACCAATTAGGGCTATAATTTTGTTCAGGTGGGAAACAAACGATAAGCCTGTGTAAATATAGCCTGTTCACTTGAGGTTTACGAAACATTCAACTTTCAGAACTTTCAACTTTCAACATTTCCGGTAAGAGTTTCAAATACTTTCTCTGGAAAATGGTTCAAGTAACTTTACGAGATCCAAATAATATTTTCTAAAAAAAGGATCTTTTCCTTTTGTGCACATGCTCTGTAATTGGGGGAGCATAAAGTACTGGGGGGGGGGGGGGGGGGGCAGCTCATTATATGAAAATATTGCACGTGCTTCTGGGGGCTGCAAATAATATGCACCCACTAAGCTGGGGGGGGGGGGGCACAAAGGGAAAAGATCCAAAAATTCAATCATTGTGTTCTCTGTTCATCTGACCTGTTATTAACCATATGGAATACAGGATATCTGAGTGCCCTGTCAAGAGGGTTTTTCCTGTAACATTCAGCAACCGATCGACACAGGGTATCCCAGTTCATGTGATGTGTGGTGTAGCCAACTTCAGTATTGATCACTGGGTTCAGAGGGTCAACTATACCCAGATACGTCTCAGCAGAAGCATCAGAATTCGTCACTGTTGGGTTGTTAAGCTGGCTCTTTGAGCTGACAACATCGAAAAAACATCAAAACCTTAATTCGCTACGAGGTGTTTCATTTCCTAAACTTTGGGACAAACTAAAATTTGTATGCTTGCTACAAGTCTTTTTTGGTCTCCGTTTGTTTATTGAAGTTGATCCCAAAGGAGCCGAACAGGTAGAGGAAAATGACATAAAACAAGGAGAACTAAAGCCGATTAGTTCCCGCAATCTGATTGTTGATTTTAATCGCGTCAATATAAAACATTTTTACCAATGTTTTATTGACCGATGAAGTTTCAAGTATAACGTTCCCAGTAACATTTATCTCCGATTGGAAAAAAGAAAAAGAAACAAATCGAAAAAAAAAACAAGAAAAACAGACAAGCCACGTTCAGATGTACAGAATCAAAGCAGGCTGCTGCAATGACAGGCTTTAAATTAATTCTTTACATAATAACTTATTTTATATTGAAAGATCTTTGATGAATTTTTGGATATTGCGTTGCAAAATATACTTTTTTGCTAGAGTTAATTGCTCACAAAAGTTTTTTCCGAGATAAATGTAAGAAAAAAAATCTCAAAAATTGCTTCCCTTCACAGGGAGGGGGTAGATTGTTGAATGGAAGTTAAGCGAGTACTATTTTGACCGCTCAGAATCGAGATTTAACTTGACATGCATGTGCATAATATGTTAAACAAAATAGAATACATTAAGCCATGTTAGGGCAAATAGACCAATTGGAATGTAGAACAAACAAAATTCCAACTGGCGGGTCGGTGGGCGCGCTTTTTGCGCGTCGCAGCTTTGCCAATATAACTGACCCCCGATTTTCAGATTAAATCTAACAGCGCATAAGAAGCATGGTTGAGAAGAGCGGTCGACTATCAGGTTTATAGTATTATTAGCTTATCCGAAATGTAGGCTAGATATATATGTTAATAAGAATAGCTAACATATGGGAGGATATTCTGTACTATCTACCAATGGGATATTATTGGAAAGTTGCGAAAACAAGTTAATTATGCAGAATAGAGAGAAAACTTGACAAATCAATTTATTCAAAAGAAATTGATTTTCCGAAAGAAATGTATTCAAAAGAAATTATTCGAAAGATATTCAAGTTATGTTATACAAGAAAAAGTGAAGCAATTTGGCGAGAAAGAGTCATTTCTACTATTAACAGAAATATATATATATATATATATATATATATATATATATATATATATATATATATATATATATATATATATATATATATACCATTTGAAAATCAGAGCAAACTTAGCAAATGCGGCGTGCAAAAACAGCAAACGAAATAGTTTTGAGAAACATTTAGACATTTGTGATACAGACAAAAAGCGAAATTCCTTAATAAATTTTATGGATACACTGAACTTTAATTTTAGAATCAGAGCTGATTTAAAAAAATAAAGGTGTTTAGAGAGTACTACGAAACTGCATATGCAATTTTCGTATACATTTCTAACACCAATGGGGGTACCTCCATTGCAGAGGAGAAATTTTTGAAGCAGTTGTTTTGCATAGCAAAGTGAAAGATTATGTAACAGATTGAAACAGATTAACAGTAATTTGTAACAGATTATGTGTTCTTCTCAGATTGTAACAGTTTTTGTGCTCTTCTCCTGAAGTAATCAGTTCATCCATTACTCCTTGGCTCTAATAAAAAATTTTGTAAAGGATTGTTTTGACGTTGTCTTCAAACTACTTATAAGGCCAAGACCGTTATTTTTTGAAATTTCAGTAGCAGCCAGTCAGTGTTCAGTTTATCAAATGCAGATAAGAACAAATTCAGAAGCTAAAACATATATTAAAATCTGAGAGCTCTGTTTGCACGATAAACCACTCTTTTTATACGATTAAATTGTAAAAGAAGAATTAAGAGGGAAAAATTTTTGAGGCTTCACAAATTTTTGCTTAAATAATAGATTTTGAGACAATCTTTTTTAAAAAATTGTTAGCTCTAAGCGTGAATCATTTCTCTGATAATTTGTTTCCTTTTCTCTAAAACATAAAAGTTTGTTCTTACTTTGTTTTTGTCAAATTTAGACATCGTTGTTGAAAGCTATGATATAACATAAATACTTAGAAGCAATTTCAAAAATATGAATTCCTCCATATTGAAAATTTGTTGAATTTTCTAAAACCAAGATTCGAAACGAATTCATTTGTATTTAATTTTGTTGCCGCATATTTAACAATAATTTGATTTTGCCACTTTCTACACTCCATGTTGAAGATGCGAATTTTAGACGGATCTTTTCAACAATTGCCCCCCTTTTGCAAAAGGTGGAGCTATTCTTGAATAGAATTTAAACGAGTGGTTTATTAACCAATCATAGAATACTAATAACTTGCCACGCATGCGCACACTATGTTAGACTGAATAGAATAAAATACGCCATGCTATGGCAATTAGCCAAAATGGAATACAAAGCGAAAAGAATTTCCGACTGGTGGGTAAGAGGGCGCGCTTCATAACCGACCCTCAATTTCCGGATTAAATCCCACGGCGCATGAGAGCCATGGCCGTGAACAGCGGTCTGCAGTTGCGCGACAAGTGATTTTCGGCTATTCGAACTGCAGGCGAAGTGATATTGTGTTAAAGTATAGCACTGAAGTGGGCGATTCTGTAATAGGTACCCAGAGTGGGGAGCTACTGTTGAAAAGATCTATCAGACAATAAATTGGTGCAAACGAGAACACGAATTTTTTTTGGAAGTGACTGGTTTGGTTATTTATTATTCAATACCCCTTATTATAATTTTCAGCCAATGTAAGATATGTTGACGTCTCAACAAATAGACGCACCATTTTCAACGAGACTGAGTGACCAAGAAATGTAAACCATCGTTAGAAATGCATTAGAACGGCAATAAAAATTACTTTCTGTATGCCCTGAACCAAGGGGCAGCAATGATGACGTCAGCAACTATGTCCACTGGGACTATGTTGGCAGTCACCTCTGGTCGTCCTTTCATTGTCATCAACACTCCCATACCATTCTAGATAGTAAAGTAAAGTAAAGCAAATGTAAAGTGTAAGTCAGCAGAATTTAAGACAGTTCTAGTGAAGTGAAACTCAATGAAAATAAAAGAACTGCCCCCCATCTTTTTGGCGCTGCAGAACACTGATTTTTTTTCGTTTACAACAACATTTTTGCGGTCCATGGCTTGCATGAAAACTCCCGTCATCTGATACAATATAACACTTGTCACCGACTATGTCATACATTGTTGAGGATATATACAATTAAGATGTTTATAATTAAGGCAAGCCTTTCATGAAAAATGCGCTGAAACGAATTGAGGTAGAAATGCGTTCGCCGAAAATCGAAATTTAGTAAAAATGTGTGAGAAATGTGGTCGAAATTGCGGAATTTTGCTGCTTAGGAGTACTAAATATTAATTTTAACCTTTGAACGAAATTTAACCTATTCATCAATCGCTGAAATAATTATGCGCAAATAATGCGCTAGATACTTGACCCGTGTTGAGACATATTCTATTAGTTGCTCTAAAACTGAATCTTTTCTGCTAGCGCCCCCTTCCTGCGCTTAGTTTGCCCCCCCCCCCCATTTACACATTTGCCCGTTTGCCCCCCCCCATAGAAGCTACAGTTGAGTGAGTTTATACAAAAACTGTCAAATTTATGAACAATATGATTTATTAAAAGCTAGCACAGCTATAGTTTGAAGGTATTCCAGGGTTGGAGTGACCTCTGATCAGACCCAACTCCAACGCACACGGCGTGTTTCCGGACCAAAATTGCGGGGTCCTTAAGTATGATCAGAGGCCACTTCGGTCTGGGAATGGTCTGATCAGAGGTCATATCCGCATGAACTTGTCTGATCAGAGAAGATTTTGAGCGCAATGGGGTCTGATCAGAGACCATTTCCAGCGCATTTTTTCTTTTAATTCTTTGTGTTTTTTTTAAATGAGAGATGTTGGCTCTGCCTAGAGACAACAAAAAAGCAGCATTCTGATTAGAGACACATCTAGAGTCTGCTGCTTCTGATCAAAACCAAAGGGGTCTAGGTTGATAGCAAATGCCGGTCCCCTTAAGAGGAAATATTGATTTACTCAAGACCACGACGTTTCTCATGGAAAGCTGTATAAGTCATCCATTGAGTCAGAAATATGCACTAATAGTATGTTAAATATTTTTTTCTCAATATTTGGGTTTAGTTTTCATTAGCAACACTTTTCGAATTGGCTTTTCCTCAGATCACTTTAATATTGCAAAATTAATTTTTATGAAATGAATATATTATAGCAAAATTAAAAAGATTCGTTAAAAATATTCACTGATCAGACAATTTTAAGCGCAACTGATTCTGATCAGAGGCAATTTTGAGCGAAAAATAGTCTGATCAGACGTAAATTTTGGGCGCACAATCGTCTCGACAATGGTCTGGATCATGATCGCACATTCGTCTGGACAGTGTTCTGACTTCGATCTGATCAGAGGTCATTTCTGTCTGGCAGGGTCTGATCAGAGACACCGAGCACATACGGTGTTTAAAGCGCACTTAAGTCTGATCAGTGGACACTTTGACCTGGGATGGTCTGATAAGAGGTTACTTTCGTCTGGTACGGTCTGATCAGAAGCCACTTCCGGACGGCATCTCAACTTGGGTTACGTATTACAATCAAAATTTGTTGCATATAATATAAGCATTAATAAAAACTTCTGTGTTGTATCATTTTCAGTGTGATCGGCTACAATAGGGGTTCGGTTTTTGAATTTTTCTAAAGGAAACTAATCTAAAAAGGCCTTTGATCTCGCTAGACACTGTTGTTTCAATGAAATGCAAGTATCGCTTTTACAATACGCGGAAAATTAGATTTTGGGTATGCTAAATTAACGGCTATATAGGACTGGGTTGGCGCTAGCAGAAAAGCTCCAGTAACATTTATCGCTCATTTTGCTTAAATTGTTGGCTAAGTTTCTCAATTTATGGTTGTTGGCTAAACGCCCTGTTGGCCAATATGGCGGCCACCGTTTTGATGCGACTGTAAAATAAGTGTTCGGCATAATTTTTGAGGCTTGCAATAGTAGCAGATTTATGCAATATTGGTAGTGACCTTTTTGAGTAAGTGTTTTTATGGGGTGCTCATTATTTATCTTTTAATGTCCTGGAACTTAAAGGAGATTTATCAGATTTTATTGAATTGCATGTTTGTGAAACGTAAAAAAAGCATTTAACGGTGATTTTGTTTGAATTTAGCAGTTCTTTTGAGAAGGACTAAGAGGTAGGTAAACAAGCTTAGAAATAGAGTTAACTTTTGTTCATAAAAGACAAATTTGGGCTCTTATTTATCGTGTATGAATTTTCAACAATCACAACAAATTTGTTGCTAAAATTTAATGGAAAATTATTGCAATTTTTTGCATGAAATAAGCTAGAACTTTTTAACAGAACACTTAATTACCAAAACACATTTTAGACCCTACTACTTGACTATTGTTTAGTAGTTTTTGTGTTTCTAATTATCAGGTGATTGCTCATTTATGTGTATAAATGAATAGTTTGAGTTATTTATGTTTCATCTTGTTTGCAGAATTAATAGTGCATAACTAAATGTAGCCATGGCTGAATGCTATGAAAAAATGACTTTTAGGGATTTTTATTGTCTAAGTGACTTTTAGAGAACTCTCAATTAAAAGAGGCATTAAAAAACCATTAAAAACTAGTCATGCAACCAAATATGAGGAAAATAGTTTGCAGTAAACATAATCTTGACTTTCTATCTTAATTGCTTTTTAATACTTTTTATTACAATCCAAAATGTTTGGACTGTATTGGTGCGCTGTTTTTTTTTAAATCTGTTCACAGTTTCTGACGCCTTCTCACGTAAAGAAAAAATCAAATTAGAGAAATAAGTTTAGTCATTATGCAGTAGTAAAGAGAGCGAAAAAAAACAAGTTCCGTTGAAGCGCAACTTTTTCTCAAACTTTCTTTAATTTGAACAGAAAAACTGGTTTTCGAGCAAATTTTCAATTTTTGAGGGGAATTTTTTTTCACTAGCCTCAATCTGACTCCTTTTTTAGTGTTTTTCAAGTGAATCCTTTTAAAATTGTGCATATGTTTTAAATGCGCCTATTTGTGATTGATTCAAATTTTTAACGGGAAACTAATGATTTTTACCACATTGACTCTGTTTTTGTCATAAAATAATCGGGAATGTCTGAGTTTCACCGCTTTTGCCAATTTCTTGAATGACTTATCAGTTAGTAGTTTCAGTGAAAGGTCTCACTGCTGGCTAATGAGCCGTAAATGAACATAATTATTTGTTAGATTTTAAATCCTATTGTCTGTAAGACTTTAATAATGTTTGATTTCAGAACTTTTTTTTATAAAATTGTTAAAGTTTGCGAAAATTTGCTGTTTTTTGTTTTGTCATTTAATTTCGTTAGAGACCGGTTTCTAAACGATTAATATATATTTTCAGTTCAAAACTAATGCTTTTTTGACTTTGACACTAATTGTTGTAAGGAAAATATATTAATTTTTCGACTCTTAATCGATTCTATTGTTATTTTTTTTATCATTTTATCTCATACATGACAGTTACTATAGGTTGCTATGGATTTTCAAATGAACCAAGTAAATTGTTTCTACGCTAGTACCATTTTTTTAGTTTTGTAAGTATTTTTTGCACTCATTGCTGTCTTATTTTTAAATCTCATTAATGACAGAAAAAATTGTGAAGGGAAATCTTTGTTTAAGTCTTTAGATTATGAATTTTGTGACATTGACACTAATTGTTTTCAAAAAAAGATAATGAAATTTGAGTTTTTACAATAATTGTTATATTTTTTTGTGTGTTGTGGTTACATTAAAGCTGCCAAAAGGTTGTTTATAATTTCTAAAAATTTATGGTATGGTGTGATGAAAGTATTTTAAAGATATTCTGATCTTTGCCAATTTTTTTTTTGATTTGTGGCTCTTCCTTGCTCTGTTTGTCATTTATTCTCATCACACAAAGCTGTTGTATTTTGTACTCATTCTAAGGATTCATAGAATCAATTTTATCTTGATTTGTTGATGTTTTAAGTGATTCTTTTAACACTAGATCTTGGAGAAAAAAATAATTTCTATATGTTTTTAGTGTTTTTATTTGATCATTTTTTGCGCATATACGGTCATGGGCTCTGTTGGCTGTCTTTTTGATCTTGTTCTAAAATTTATGATAAGTTTCAGGTCAGTAGTTAACTCAGTTCTTTGGATTGCAGTTCTTGAGTTCCTAAGTTTTTGCCGTTACCCATAGCGGAAAATATTACTGACATTTGCGTTCTATTGTTTTTTAAGACTCAGATTATAGGACATAATTATGGGTCAAATTATATGGTTATTTTGGGCTCCAATTCATACCAGAGACACAGCATTAGTCATATCACATTTTTCTTGCCGAGAGGTCAACTAATGAAAATACCTATAAAGTTGAGGTGGAGGAAGGGGGGGGGGTTCCCAAATCTACTCAATTATGCCAAAATATGAAGGACTGCATCAAAAGACAGCCCATGCTTTTTTCACAGCTTTTGGAGTCAAGCACGGTCTTTTCAAGGGCGTTGACCTCTCAATTAGGGTTCTGTCGTTTTTCTATATCTACCGAAACGAAGGCTCCTGAGTTGGTGCTTAAATTGTCAACCCATCCAGCTATGGGCTGTTTGAGGCTGCTGCCGACTAGGTTGGGTCTCACAATGACATATGACAGAGGTTCTTTCTTGTTCTCAGCCACGAAAAGACTCTCGGCTAATTCTTTAGAGAAACAATATGTGTTCGGTTTTTTGCCTAGTAAGGCGGGAGTTGATTCGGTCAACACGTCTTCTGAAGTGCTTCTAAAAAAATCAGGCAGCAGAATTTAAAAAACTCCACGGTGATGGAAAAACATTGGTACATGAAAACATTATTTCATTCGATAGTCAGATAGGTTGTTGATCCAGTTGTGCGAAATTATTCCTCTTATTAGCCTGCTGAACAAAATTTGGATCTTTCCCATTATACACCCTCACCCGAAATAATAACACCCCCCCCCCCCCCTCCATTATGGTCTAATTACCATGATTGAGGGGGGGGGGGGGAGGGGGGCTACAGGTATTATTAACTGGCAACCAATTAATCAGAATTCAAGCTGGCAACTCGGCCTCACACCAAGCGTTATGGTTGGACGAAGTAGTGATTTTTTGACCAATCAGATTTGTCGGCCACTCAAAATTAACCCGTTGGCTAAGTTATTCACGTGTTCTTTTTCGTCTGTCCCTCATCTGTTCCAATACTACTTGCACTGTTAAAAGCCGGGGATTTTTTGGGTCTTCCCACTGTAGACCCCCCCCCCCCAGCTTAGTGGACAGATAACCTATAGCCCCCCAATCATGGTTAATATGCCATAATGGGGGCTATAATTTCATGGGGGGCTATAATGGGAAAGACCCGAATTTTTAATGTTAAGGGAAACGCAACTTTGGTCTGCAAGATAAAATTCAAAACTTTTTAATTATTATTATGGGTTCTAAAAAACTAACGACTTTTTTTAGCGTTATGAAGCAACACAATAATCAACTTAGTATGATAGAGCAAGATCATAGTAGCAGTATGTGAGTTTATACTTTTTATTGTTTTTATTGTTTTTTAACAATAAAAACTTTTTATTGTTTTTTAACAGGTATTATATCGGATCATTACAAGTGATAAGCTTCACTTTACTTACTGTACAGTATCAATAATTCGATAAGGATCATTCTTCTGATTGTAGACCATTTCCCGAATATTAGAGTGGTCGCAATTCACGTATGCCGTTGAAACGTACACTACTGACTTCAGTTGCGGTAGCTTCCTACTCATTTCAATCACACGAAGGGTGCCTAGGGTGTTAATCTCAACAGCTGTCCTGAAAGGAATTGAGGTTATGAGTTGATATGAAATATGTCCAGACTAAAGTGCGCTCGAAGCCTTTTCCAGACCATGTAATTCGAGCGCACCGGGAACATGTGTGTGCTCGAAGATCGTCTGATCAGGGGTCAATTCGGTCTGGCCACCTCGGCCTGGGTGAAAACAGCCATCACAAATTTATAGTAAGTAGACATTTGCTGTTAGTCGTATCGGGTTATTAGTGGACCGAAACAAGACATTTAGTTAGATTTATATCGTTAATAATTAGTGTAGAAAATTGATGGATCACTGTTCTCAACTTACAAGTGTAGATATATAGTGTAGCTAGAGATCTAGAGATACAAATGTAGCTTATAAGTGTATAGTATAACTTATAAGTGTAGCTTAAAATAATAGTTCCATTTTTTAATTGATTGTTTTTTAAGCTTTGTTGCCTGATTCACAAAAAAGACAAGATTGTCTTCGAGCTTTTCAGTAAATTTTTTCATCATGATAAGTTCAAGTCAACGTCTGTGGACTGAATTTCAGAATCTGTACTCAGAATCGTAGCGAGTTATGCTCACCATAATATGTGCCCGTTGACAATAAAATACACCTTTTTTTGATTAAAACATCCGCCAGTTCAGTTGCCCTATCTTGAAAGGATTTATCGTGACGATGACGTCACCTCGACTTGATTGACGACGATTTGATTAAGCACAATCTTTGTAACAATTCTGATCCTGAGGAACAAGGAAGGTTGGAATGAATTGAATCCCTAGTCTAATTTTGTCAAAGGATAACAACATTGCGTTTTGAAACAATTAATTACAACAACAAGAACTGCCACTAAAGGGGATAAAATGACGGAGAACATAATGGAATTTGTAAGAGACGAGAAGAGTGAATTTTACAACAAGAGAAAAATAACAAAAATCCGAGAGTACCAAACCTTACAATTTAAGAACCCAAATGCAGCGTTCTGCAAAACGTCTGTAATAAATACATAATCAACCGTGTTTTACTTGTGTACTTCTGTCTACTTTATTTCTTAAGATTCATTTGAGACTTCTTATTAGTCAGGTTTTTGCTGCGTTACCGAACCACCATACTTTGTGATAGGTCTCAGCCATTTACAGTGATACAGACTACAGAGATTATTTTCACAAGCAGTTCAAATTCAAAAAATTATGAGAGAATACTATAGTATCAGAATATAGCTCGTTATTGATCAGAATTTAGCTCGTTAGTGATCAGACTATAGGCAGACTTTAACTAGGAAGCTCGTTCATGTACGCAGACTTTAATATGGCATTCTTCCATGTAATCAAAAACCGCACTTTACCCCCCCCCCCCCTGTGCGTTTTTAATTGTCTGGTCATTAACACACACCTTTGCCTGGGTAGACCATACTATACAGCACAGTAAGTGTTTCCGACTAAAATCTTGATAAAGATCACGTTCCATAGAAAGGATGCTTGAAGTGTAGGGGTTACCGTTGCTCCTGTGCTGGAGTACGGATTCCGGTAGTTGTCAATTTTCTTATGCGCATGGATCTGTCCGCGTGATTTTGGTACCTAGGAAGAAATTGATTTCCTTCATTTAGGTACTGCACTCGAGGCTCAGGCTTTAAAAAGTTGCGTTTATGCTGACTGTGACAAAATGCGTCATTGAAGGTCAGTATTTTTAATGGACTCTGATTCAAGGTGCCACGTGCCCTTTTTTGGCTCAGGACACATGCGCAAGCATAAGATGTACAACGGCAGCATTCGTTCACGGATATCAATGGTGAGCATCAGAATTATTGCTTTTGAAAGACCACGAGTTGTCTCAGTGTAACAGCTGCTCTCCCAATCGGTTGTGACCAGGAAAACTTTACACCGCCCAGTTCCTTTCAGCGGTTCAAAATCTGTCCCGACATGTTGTTTTTGCAGTTCGCTTTTATAACTGTATATCCGCTATGTTCCTACCCTTGCATTAAAGTTCGTTTGACTGTTTACTAGTTTTAGTTTTTTCATTATTGAATTGGACTGGATTGCAACAGCTCACAAAATACGGGATCTCTATATGAATACCAGTTCAATCCGATAGGAAAACAAACAACAAGCCAACTGTCAGTGCCCATCTTAAGGACTATCTTTAAATGCACGGCTTGTACTGTTAAACATTGTCTTCAATGCTTGCTGCACATATGCATTGATTTTACCAGTATGTTTTAATGGCTGAATCGTTCCCAAGGAAATTTGACTTTCTTCTCTACAGCCTGCGTTTTAGTAGCTGAAGTGGGTATGTTTTCTTCGCTTCGTCCAAGGCAAAAACAAGTGTGACTTGCTCAGGCCATTTGCTTTTTGGTTGCCTTAACTAGGCCGGCTGAGTAAGCCACTCGCTTCTCTTGAGTTTGTTCGCTTTGGTGAACTTTTTGATCCAAAAACTTGGCGTTGATACTCGTATATTTGTAAATGTTAATTAAATTTTGGTCTCCATAGACAGCTCAGGCAGCTCTTGTCTTGTTACAGAACTTGCACTTGCAAAAATATTGATTCAAAATCGGCTGTCAGGGCTAATGATCCTTCAAGAAATCAGAAATTTGTTTCAATCAACCGATGCTGTAAATCAAGTCGGTCTATTAGTCAGTTAGTAGTTCAAGCACAGTTCTTTCTATTTCAATGCAGCGTTGAAAACGCAAAAAATTTTGTCAGGCTGGTTAGGGCTTAGCATTGGATTGTGTGGCAAGTATCATTTTTCCCAAAAATTCCTTTGGGGAAAATGTTCAAAAAGGTTCAAAATTTTCACAAATTTTTTGTCAACGTCTGTATATAGTGGCTGTTGATACAAACTTAAAAAGTTTGGGTTACATTGGAATCTTCGCTCCAATAAGTAAAATTGACCCAAGGCCCGAGCTGTAGTCGTTTGGTAGGTTTGGCTCTGGTTCACTCCGAAGCATACCCAATTCATACCGCTTGACTTTGAAACTTGTCGTATTCTCTATTAATTCTTGTGCTTGCAATCCTCTCCTGGACTGACTGACGACATTTAACTTGCAGGCATAATTTTCTAGATTCCAACCGGATTGACAGTTTTCTGCGATTTTCACGTCTTCTGTGCAGGAAAAATGACATATATTTTGTCTTCTCTTACCCTTTTCTGGTCCACAGACTACCCATCCTTATTCAGTCAGGACAGCAACAGCTTCAATTCGTGTACTTATTTTGTATTGTAATGACTTTTAAAATTCATTGGAATTTTGACCTATGATAATGCCGACTTCCATCAAATTGAAACTTTTGAATAAAAGTACACTCAAGTAGTTAAAACTTTTGTTTACGTTTTTCGTAGTCATAGTTTGTATTTTGCTCTGGAATAAACGATCGCACACGCGCCACAAGAGAGTGCACTCTTCAATGCAGTCCATTTGTTGTTAGTGGAACTTTATTGGTCTTCAGATCCTCTTTCCGTGAAAGCCATCTATGTTAAGCGTTACCTCGGTTTTTCAACTTCTCTTTAACGCTCTGATCAATGAAAGATACCATTGATTCACTGCCCACAAAAACGTATGTGTTCGCTTGGTAGCCTCTACTCTGGATTGAGTCGGGAACTATCTGAAGAAAGCTTTTAAGTTCGGTACGTTGATTTGTTTTTGCAGCGCTTACGTTGACTGCGAGATTACCCTGGTCCATTTGGTTTTCTGAATGTAGCAATCAGTTGTGAAATTTGTGACAACCATTTATGTTGCACGCGTTGACTTTGCACTTTTGATTGCATCTCATTTGCTCGGACATCCATAATATAAGCGTTGCATTCTGACTGCTACATATCGATTGATAAAATTCATGTACTCGAATAGTTGGCAGTTCTAAAAACGATGGGTGCCATCAGCTAGTGGACATTGATTGCTTTGCGTTGACTTTGTTTCTTTAACGTTGGAACTGGCACTGAATTTCGATGTCTTTGTGAAACGGTTTTCTCCTCTGGCTTTGCGTCTGTCTTGTTTCTGGCATTCTTGTTTAAGCGCTGAGAATCCTTCATGAACTAACGCCAGTTTTCCCAATCATTTTAATGAAAAATCGGAACAGTTGTATATTCCTGGCAATCGTCTACAAAACCATCCATAATTTTTTTATGATATTTAGTGGCAATTTTTTTATCACATCGAGAAACGTTGCATTTGATTGTAAATCGCCGTCTTAATTGCTTTGCTTCAAAACTTTGGCAAAATTGATTATCGTTATTTAGTAATATAATAAAACGTGCGGATCGTGGGTTTTCATAAATTGTTGTTTACGCATTGTCTCAGGCTGGCCTTCAACAAAAAGATCTAAGAATACTTCAAAAAACCCTTGCCCGATATCGCTGGTTAAGCTTTGCAACTTAAAACTGAAGTGGCTCAATTTCTCTGAGCCAGAAATATTACGTCGGTGCACGATGGCGACAAACATAGTTGGCCATTTCGGCCATTCTAGTGGATTATCATATAAAGAGATTTCGAACTTTATGTTTGGGTAGTTGACCTCTTCCAATGGGTTTTTCGTACACAAAGTCTTCTTAAGCCTGGGTTAAACCGTAACGCTCTCTTTTTGATGACCTTCGCTTGCGTGAACAATCTTCTACAATACTTGTGGAACTGTTTTCTGGCTCTTCTCTGGAACAATCGCAGTTATGTTTTATGCTCTTTCATGTAAATAAGATCTGTCAAGCCATAAGAATACGTCCGTGTTTCTAGTCTCCTTTATGTTAAGGGCTTCCGTTTGGTACTCCAGTTTTAGTGCACCGTTTTTTTTGAAAAAATTGAAAAAATGCATCTCTATCTCAAGATCCTTCCATTTAATCCCGAATTTTATTTTCTTTAATCGAAGCTTGGACGAAAAATCATCCCTCAAGGAAGCAAAATTCTTAGTTTCCTTTTACTTCCTTCTTGAGTTTTTTGAATTGTTGTCTTCGTCTTCATTACCATTCTCAGCTGAAAGAGAATAATCGTGATCTAATGACTGTGAATTGTTTCAAGGTGGCTCTTGATCACTGTTTTTTAGAACTGAACTACTTTGCTGAATTGACATTGTATGTTGTCCATGGATATACGGTTATCATCGCGCATTCACAATTTGAAAGCATCTTTTCTTTTTTTGGTTTTGAGTTCACTGGAGTTTTCTGGATTTTGCTTCATCTCACTTTTCTTGCCCACAGAATTTTCAATGTTGTTGTCAAATTGCAGTATCTGCTGATAGATACTATTGAGTTGTTTTGGTCGATATTTCTCCTTGGTGAGCTCAAACTCTTCTGGCTGTTTCTCCTTCCAGGGGTTTTTCAAATTGTTAATTTGTCTCTCCGAATGGCCCAGACACTCTGACCAAGTCATTTTGCCATTGATTTGAGGCGGCCGTTTGAATCTCTACCTTGCTTTATTCGCTTGAATTAAGTTTTGCTATTCAAAAGGTAATGCACTTAACCTAATTGTCTTTGCATTTTTGAACTACAATACGGGGTTGTGTTTTGTTCATCAATACCTTTTGCAGTTTGACTGATAGCTTGGACAACAGTTTGTTTTCCTTTTTCCTGGTCGGCGGACCAAATTTGACGGCTGCTCTCCCATGTTTGTAATTTTAAACCACCCACTTTGTTTCAGCCGTTCAAAATCTTTCAGGGTGTTTTGTTTTTGCAGTGCGCTTTTAAAACTGCAAATCCGATACGTTTTTACCATTGCATTGCAGTTCGTTTGACTATATGCTAATCTTAATTTTTTAAATATCGAATTCAATTGGGTGGCTACAGATCACACAATACAGGATCTCTATATGTATACCAGATCAATCCCATACGGACACAATTCGATGACAGAGACATTTGTCTAAGTCTTTTTCATGCAAAATTATTTAACCATAAAGTGATGTCAGACCTTGCCCTTTGTACTCAGGAGTTGAAATACCAGAAGTTGGGTTCTTAACAATTGAATTGCAGCTCCAATATTTCATTGTCACAGGACACAGTAGCAAGTAATATACAGCTTAATTATAATTTTCAATACAAAACAGTAATAATTTACTGCTCAAAAATATTTTAAGCGCAAGACACAATAACACGTTATTTACTGCTAAAGTCAGTTCTTTTGCAATGTTTTGTTGGGTTACAAGAAGAAAAGTCGTTAGCTAAGGCTATTACTGTTGATTCTGTTTGTTTTGCTAGTTTTATTTCCCTCTTTTTCTACACATCACGTGCCTATAACTGTACTAGTAACTAAAACCAAAACTGGGTCTACTACGATGACTAATGAACAATTAATACAAAACAATTTCCCTATCTTAGTTTTTATGCTGGTGCGTTGTGCTGTGCATGCTGTGAAAACTCAGCTTCAAGACTAAGGGATTATCTTAAAAGTGTCTAGGCGGTTTCAGCGTGTCGAGATCAAGTTTGGTTCTGGAGTACGCTGTGGCTTTGGTTAATGACTGGCTTTAGCTTTTAGTACTCAATTCTAGCTAGGCTCTAGGAACAATGGTCTGAGATCACAGCAATTGGTGTGGCCAGGTATTGGTTGGGGATTCGAAAACAACGAGTTTTCTGTTACTGGAACTGCTCCAGATATGACACAGATTCGCATTGCGTCATCATCTGAGCCTCATTTGATTTTTTATTGGATGATTTTAGATATAAAGAAATACTGTAAAAATGTTTTTCATAATACGGAAAAGTGTCTTAAAGATTGTGCCATGCAGATTATACTCGTTGGACTTTTGAGATTTTTGCATCGTGATTTCAGTTTTTGATTACATAAAGCAAGAAATTATTATACTTTTCACTTTTACTTACTGGTAACTAAATTTTTCAATCGTGATATTTCATTACAAAAAGATTTCTGATCTCGAATTAAATAAAGCTCCAAAATTATTTACCCTCAAACTATCAACGAAAATGTGACAGCGTTTGAAATTATTTTCCATCATTACTCAATTTTGGCTTGCAAAAAATGATTTCCAAAAAATAATTTTGATTTCCAAAAAATGAACATGCAATGAAAACTCAGACACTGTCGTATCAAGCTCACAACCATTTTTGCGATCTAAGTATTAAGATATAAAAACGAACTTTAACTGCAAAAACGGACAAAACGGTCGCTATAAGGGAGGGGACAAATTTGAGCATGTTTTAATTACAAATACACCAGAAGCATTCTCGTTCATTTTATAATTAAAGGACAGCAGACTATCATGTAAAATTTGTCAATCCTTTCTGTGAAATACCAATCTAAAAATATGTTAAATAATCGGTCACAATGAAAAGAAACTTTCAGTCAATTTATCAAAACTTGATAACCAAAATTGAAAGATGCGATCAGAACTGACTTGATTGGCTCCACGAATCGAATTGTAGCCGCTACATGCATCACCACCCCGATATTAGACTCTTGCATCATCGCTTCATCGTCACTAGAGAATCCCAAATTCTTTTCGGTCAAGTTTCCTTCGATCGGGATCAATTTCTCCGTACAATTGTCCAGTCCTCTCTCCGAAATCACTCGCTCGAACAAAGGCAAGTCGAGCATTGTTTTGATTCTTTCTTCTGGCGTGACGTCATTTTTTGCCCTTACAAGCATGTAGATTTTGTCGATTTCCGGACAACTTCGCAGGAGTTTCTCAAGGATAGATTTTCCAACGAAACCTGGAAAAAAAAGAGTTTTAATGATTATTAGGGAGGAGCAACTAATGTGAAATGGTACAAGGACTGAAACCGAACCAGTCTTGAAGGAATAACATTTTAATTTACTCGCTCAAATTTTTGTTTCTTTTGTAGTTCTTTCCCTCACTCTTTCGCTATTCTCAAGGCGCTATCTCTCTGGCCAAACTTACACTAAGCAACTAGATCCTGTTGTCAAAGCACATCAAACTTCTGTAATTCAAAACTTACATTAAGTAGTATTCTGAAAAGTCCAACATGATTCAAACATTTCATGCAAAATTTTCTATTGCTTTTGTCGTCTTCTGAATTTTTAACTAGGCTCAACAGTGAGCGGACTCTGTCGCCCAGAAGATCGATCAAATAAAATAAACCAAAGGTTTTGAATTGGTGAAAAGCAAGCAATACTTTGTTACTCTGCGATTTCCCCTCTTCCAATCTTGTATGCTGTTGCAAATTAGATTGCCTTGGAGTAAGTTAATTCACAATGGGGCTCGTAATATCAATTCTAGTTATAGGGATAACAAATGTAAGAAAATTACTCGCACATCATAGGAATGGACAAACTTGAGACAATTTATAATAGTAATTAAAATAATAATAAAAACAATATACACGGTTCACTTCCCAAATGAACTAAATCAAAACCGCTCACAGTATCCCAACTAGTCTTGCAATTACAACCTTCCAGAGTTGAGTCTCACTCTGAATCTCTTCCCTGCTTTTCACAATAGCTTGCAAAGTTTAGTCCCACTAAACCAACTATTTTCTCTCGCTTGTACAAAAATCTGTACTGTGTCCAAACTTCTGAATACTCGCAAAATTCTCTAAAGTCTCTCTCTCTCTCTCTCTCTGCGTGTTACTTCAATCTATACTCAACCAATACGCTCTTATCTTAAGCAAACAAACCTTAATCTCTTAAGTAAACATTGAAACTTACACTTGAAATTGTCACATCCTGTAGGAGGGCTTTGTTTGCTATGCAAACAAACCAATATCAAATTAAACTCTGTCATTCAACTGCTACCAACCATTGTTCAACATTCTCCTTATCTTAAGTACACGACCTTTGGACTCTTATGTAAACAAATCCACTCCACTTTATCTCATATTTGCACTTGACATGTCAATCAGTGTTTGCTTAGTAAACATTGAACGTTGCTCTGAAAAGTCTTATAACTCTATTTCCGCTAGAAAATTAATTAGCTGCAATCAATCCCTGTCAAAAATCAAGTGTTGAATAAATAACTAAACTCAACCCTAAACCAAAGATCAATTGTAATTTCCAATTTTGAAACTATTTCATGCAATTCACCAGTTAAAAACCGCCGAAAAGTCTAATATTCGTAAAAGCCCAAATTTTGACCTCTAGGGGTCATCCAAAAGTCATCCGTCCAAATTAGGGGTCAAGTTGATAAAAATAATTATCGTCACGGAAAGTCCTACCATAGTTGCCCCTACCCACAAAATTTTATGTCCTGAAAAATTACATTACTCTGAACTTAATACCCATTGCAACCCTTAGTTACTCTTATATCATCCTCGAACAGTCATTTTTCTGCTCAAAATATCGAAAACCTTCAAATCACACCACTTCCGGTGTTAATAGCTCGGAGTTTGCTGGTCGGATTGGCCCGAAAGGTATACCAGCATGAGAGGACCATTGGGTTTACATGCCAATAAAACTTGGTAAACGTCCGGTTAATATAACCTCCATGGGGGGGGGGCGGGAAATATCCACTTGGTGGTATTTCGAAAAACTGATAAATTGCCTTTTTGCTTACTCTAAATCAACAGAACTCTACTTAAATAGTTCAGATCAAAAAAGGTGTAACAGGCCGCGCATCCCTATTATGTATGGAAAATCATCAGGGGAACATCCCCACAAATTTTTAGATTCCAATGATGAACATAACTTAAAAAGTCAAGGGTAACAGATTTGGGAATGCCCATTATTTTGCAAATTCTAAGTCGCACTTTCATTTATTTCAAATTTAATTTCCAATTTTGATCAAAAAATATAGTTCACTTTAAATGTTCGCTCTCTAACTTTCTTCTAAATTTAAATCCCTCATTTCAACTTTGGCCTGATGCTCAAATACAACTTTGCTAAGTAAACGAAATATATCGACAGCTCAATATGTTTTGTTCATCAATTTGTTCGTTTAAGATATCTCACTCAAATCACCTCTCTGGCGCCTGCCAAACAATATCACTTTAAGAAAGTACGCTTAACTCAAGCGCCTAATTATTCTGTCTAATTTGACCTAAATTATATATCTTACTCTCCATCTCCCATGTCGTTTTACAAAAATTAAGGACTACTACACTCCTCCCTCCGAGATTATTATTCTCCCGAATAATTGCAAGCCGTTATCCTGTGACCCGATTGACCTACTCCTACGTAGTTTAACAACTGCCGAGCTAGTGAAGTGAACCACTTACCTTTAGCTCCGGGTTAATGTAAACTAACTGCACCAAAATTTGAATAGCTGTTGATTAAATCAGATTAGAAAACAATTTCTCATTTTCAAATTTTAACATATACTACCTAACTCATCAACATTGATTTTTGATCAAACTCTGTTGCCTCTGACATACATCTACCCAGGGAAACTAAAAATCACTAAAGTGAAAAAAATCTAAAAATAGATCTACCAGAACTATACATTTCCCTAAATCATCTTTTTTTTAAAAAAAAATGTCTTCGGCTATAGTGCTTGATCAAATTGTCTCGAAAAAATAGATTAAAACAATGTAGACAACAATTGGGTAAAAAGGCTTTAATAACCTAGCTGTCATTGTCCCTCATCATACACTCGTGCACTTGTACACGAAAACCTTCTTCCTCTGATGCTTGAATGGATGCCCACCTCTTCTTCCACTGTAGCTACCATTTCTCCTGTAATCCAGCCATGACTGCTGTCCTGATGCTTCCAAACGGCTCCACCTCTCCTTCCGGCTTAAGGATCGGTTTTCCAGCAATAGCCTTGCAATCTCTGGAAATCGTGATGCAATCCTTCTCTCCACTTTCTGCTTAACTTCCATCGAAAACCCGCAAGAGTCCTCCCTCCTAGGCTGTTGATCATCATGAACCCATATCTGCAACACTGTAGCCTTTGACATCTCATCGGTTTTCCCTGTTCTGTCAACTCCAGCATTTTCCACTTGATGCTCATCTGTTGGCTCGACAGAAACTCTATCATATAGCTGACTTTCATGCAATTGCGATTGCACCCATTCCTCCAACTCCTTTCCCAACTGAGCAAAACTACTTCGGTCAACTGCTGCCTTATCGTTTTGACCCTTCTGTGTTTCAGATATCAACAGCTGATCAATTCCTCCTGGACTTGTCCAGTTCTCCAAAGTGTCCATAGTATTTTCAGTTGTACACATTTGTGTCTCATCAGCCATGTGGGCGGCTTTGAAGAACTTCTGGTCCGCACCTCATGTCTTTAACTCCATCAAGGCCCAGGCTCCCAACATATCGTCTCTGCTAGCTTTGACAACACCACCAAAATTGCTCGCTATTGCAGTTACGTTGTCGCATGCTACTGAGTTCAAACTCGCGGCAAAACTTGTCTCGCTTCTCGCATCGTTGACATCAAATTCCTCTACATCCGAAAAATCTGTATCCGAAATATCTTCAAACAGATATTCATCATCCGACTGTTCATCGCTTAGCTCCTCAGACTCTGGTTACAGTACGTAATCCATATCCGTTGCATGATGCTCATCTGGTCCACAAGACTCAACTCTGCGCTCATTGATTTTTTCTTCTGTCGGAATTTACTTTTCATCACTGTTTTGATAATCGCTTAGCACTGCTATACAAATTTCTTGATTTACTTGACCGCAAAATTCCTTCGTAAACTCTGCCTCAGTTCCTGTTTGCACTTCATCGCTGTAACCTGAAATTCTTGTTCTGTTACCACTTTCATCAATTCTCTTATCTTCCATTTCTCCAGACAGATCTTTACCGAAAGCTCCTCTTTTTGACAAACCATAGCTGGACCCAATGCCAAACCCTTCAGAACTTCTGCCAGGTTGCCAAAATTGGTCAATTAAAGAAACGCCAGCGCTACTTCTTGTATGAATTAACTGCCTTTGAGAACACTGCTGTCGTTTTCTCTGATCCACAGTGCCACTGGTTTCACTGAATTCCACCCTACTTCCCGTTTTTCCTCTAACAAACAAATTGTAGCTTCGCTCATAAAAATTTGGATTGTCAGACAATCGTATGTCAAACTGATACAGGGTCTCGGTCAGTGTCCATGCTTCCTTCCTTGGAGTCGACCGCCAATAAACTCTTGGTAAATCACTTACTGCATTCAAAGCCCACCCACACAATTTTGTAGGCAACCACTTCATCATATCTTCTTCTGTCCATCCCAGCTTCATGCCAGTGCTCAAATAATGTTCACGCCAATCTTTCCAAATTTCGTAGCCTGGTGAAGGAAAACTCTTCACCAACTTATAACCAAACATAATCAAACTAAGTCAATTTTGGTGTGCTCTCAGCAGTTTCTCCGACGAAAAATATCGCACGCTCTGCAATTAATCAGACAATAACCCACAGCAAAAAGTAACAAAGAAGCGAAGCCCACCCAGGAGCGCCAATGTCGTCTTCTGAATTTTTAACTAGGCTCAACAGTGAGGGGACTCTGTCGCCCAGAAGATCGATCAAATAAAATAAACCAAAGGTTTTGAATTGGTGAAGCAAGCGTTACTTTGTTACTCTGCGATTTCCCCTCTTCCACTCTTGTATGCTGTTGCAAATTAGATTGCCTTGAAGTAAGTTAATTCACAAAGGGGCTCGCAATATCAGTTCTAGTTATAGAGATAACAAATGTAAGAAAATTACTTGCACTTCATAGGAATGGACAAATCTGAGACAATTTATAATAGTAATTAAAATAATAATAGAAACAATATACACGGTTCACTTCCCAAATGAACTAAATCAAAACCGCTCACAGTATCCCAACTGGTCTTGCAATTACAAACTTCCAGATTTGAGTCTCACTCTGAATCTCTTCCCTGCTTTTCACACTAGCTTGCAAAGTTTAGTCCCACTAAACCAACTATTTTCTCTCGCTTGTACAAAAATCTGTACTGTGTCCAAAATTCTGAATACTCGCAAAATTCTCTAAAGTCTCTCTCTCTCTCTCTCTCTCTCTCTCTCTCTCTCTCTCTGCGTGTTACTTCAATTTATACTCAACCAATACGCTCTTATCTTAAGCGAACAAACCTTAATCTCTTAAGTAAACATTGAAACTTACACTTGAAATTGTCAAATCCTGTAGGAGGGCTTTGTTTGCCATGCAAGTAAACCAATATCAAATTAAGCTATGTCATTCAACTGCTACCAACCATTGTTCAACATTCTCCTTATCTTAAGTACACGACCTTTGGACTCTTATGTAAACAAATCCACACCACTTTATCTCTTATTTGCACTTTACATGTCAATCAGTGTTTGCTTAGTAAACATTGAACGTTGCTCTGAAAAGTTCTTATACCTCTATTTCCGCTATAAAATTAATTAGCTGCAATCAATCCCTGTCAAAAATCAAGTGTTGAATAAATAACTAAGCTCAACCCTAAACCAAAGATCAATTGTAATCTCTAATTTTGAAACTATTTCATGCAATTCACCAGTTAAAAACCGCCGAAAAGTCTAATATTCGTAAAAGCTCAATATATGACCTCTAGGGGTCATCCAAAAGTCATCCGTCCAAATTAGGGGTCAAGTTGATAAAACTAATTATCGTCACGGAAAGTCCTACCATAGTTTCCCCTACCCACAAAATTTCACGTCCTAACTCCCACTAAAACACGAGCAATCACTGCGCACACTTTTCATCGACCTCCCGGATGACCCCAAATTTCAGAACTTAATAACTTGCGAAGTAGTGGTCAAAACGTCTTCGGGTAAAGTTTTCTAGTAACTATTGGGTGCCACCAACTTGCGTGCCAAGTTTCATGACCAACGGATCAGCCATTGCGAGTCGTTATCAATTTGAAATTTTTCAACGATTCGTGGGTGCCGAAACCCGAAAAATCCGAGGTCGTCAAAATTGACCGGGGTGGTTATTTTTTGTCACTAACTGTCTCAGTTTGTCATATTATTACCATTTCAAAGTCATTCGGCCGCTCAAAAAAGCCAATTTCCGGTTTTCGGCACTCGGGTCGTCCCGAAGCACCGACTTCCGGTCGGAATTTGGGAATGAAAATATCATCAGCCAAAAGCCCTTGAAAAGTTACGCTAACCCTCCAAAAATCATAGGGTTACTACCAATACTCCACGAGCAATTCAAATTTTACGTTCCGCAGCACGGGCGTGCGCTAGTTCCGTTCAAGTTGTTAGGGGATCAAATCCGACCTCAAAATCGGATTCCCCGTACCCAAATTAGTCTATCCCCCAAATTTCAGGTCAATCCGACTTCAACTTTTAGAGAAATTACTATTTCAATTTCAGTGTTAACTTTTTTAGTGAAAACTGCCTATTCTTATTTCAAAATGCTAATAAATTTCTCCCACAACTTCCTAAACCCTACCCATGATCATGTGCTACATTACTCTGGACTTAATACCCATTGCAACCCTTAGTTACTCTTATATCATACTCGAACAGTCATTTTTCTGCTCAAAATATCGAAAACCTTCAAATCACACCACTTCCGGTGTTAATAGCTCGGAGTTAGCTGGTCGGATTGGCCCGAAAGGTATACCAGCCTGAGAGTACCATTGGGTGTACATGCCAATAAAACTTGGTAAACGTCCGGTTAATATAACCTCCATGGGGGAGGGGGCGGGAAACATCCGCTTGGTGGTATTTCGAAAAACTGATAAATTGCCTTTTTGTTTACTCTAAATCAACAGAACTCTACTTAAATAACTCAGATCAAAAACGTGTAACCGGCCGCGCATCCCTATTATGTGTGGACAATCATCAGGGGAACATCCCCACAAATTTTCAGATTCCAATGATTTTGCAAATTCTAAGTCGCACTTTCATTTATTTCAAATTGAATTTCCAATTTTGATCAAAAAATCTAGTTCACTTTAAATGTTCGCTCTCTAACTTTCTTCTAAATTTAAATCCCTCATTTCGACTTTGGCCTGATGCTCAAATACAACTTTGCTAAGTAAACGAAATATATCGAGAGCTCAATATGTTTTGTTCATCAATTTGTTTGTCTAAGATATCTCACTCAAATCACCTCTCTGGCGCCTGCCAAACAATATCACTTTAAGAAAGTACGCTTAACTCAAGCGTCTAATTAACTTGTCTAATTTGACCTAAATTATATATCTTACTCTCCATCTCCCATGTCGTTTTACAAAAATTAAGGACTACTACAGCTTTTGACAAGCCGTCACAGTAATTCTCAGTAGTTGCATTAACTTCATTTATAGAAACGAAGTTACTCTTTAATCATATCAAAAAGTAGCTGAGTAAGTTCGTTTATTTCAAGAGTAACTTTGAATTTCAAGAAGAAATTTGTCAATAATCAACATAAAACCAAGTGAAATTTGCGGCCATGATAAGCCTGATTGCCCCACTATTCTCAGACTTCTTTTCATCACGGTAATTATTTGCAGTTTCTTCCATTAACTATTAAAGTAAAAAAAGAAGAAGTCTTTAAAAAAAACCAGGAAGCTTATGTGCCCGCTTTAACTCAGCCCGCTCCGACCTCTGTCAAACATATTGAAGCAATTCAATAAAAGTTATGGTAACCAAAACGTTATTCGGAACTTCCTACTCTAGAGAAATTCAAATATCATAACAAACGTTAATGAGAAAAGTTATGGCAAAAGGAATTCAATATTTTTATTAATTAAAAAGGGTTTTCAGATAAATAAAAGCAAGGAAAAAAAGTGCGCAAAATTGACAGCTATTAAGGCTAGCGCAAAAAAGCACAATTTTTTTTCCCCTACAGCGTAGCCCGCAAAGCAAATTTGTTCAAATCTGATAGCCTCTTGAAAGGCTAGCTGACATCATTGTTGCACACATAAATTGAAGAAAACGTTTATTTCAAACTTCCACAGCGGTGCAGTGGTTGAAAACGTTTGTAGACGAATAAAAAACCATGATCAAATAATGCCTGTATTAACTTTCTAAATAAAAATTGGTTTAGTCTTGAAATTGAAAACCTCTCTTGTATTACGTAACAAAATCTATATTTTGCTCGGTTAATTTTGTTTGCCTTTGTCTCTGTTTTACATTGTGTACTCCATCATTTTGTCAAAAAAACATTGAAAAAGAAACTCTAGCTCTGAAAAGTTATAGATAATTATAAAAGAGACCAACGTAAAATACTTTTGAAAAAAGCAGGCAGAGTTCAAGTATTGATAAATAGCTTTCCATTGGCATATATGTCTTGGTTTAGCAAATCAGCATTTAAAAGTGCCGAAGAGGGTCAAAACAAAATGGATAGTTTAAGTTACCCGGGCTGACCATCCAGAGCATTCCAGCACTGAACCAGTGTAAATCCATAGACTGTATATAGACATTTTTACCCTTGTGCAGATTCTGTTCATGTCATAATATAGACTGATCAGTCTATATTTCAGAGTAAAATTGGTACTCTGTTTTTAACCTGATTCTGATCTGTCCATTACTATTTTCATACAATTATCAGTTTAATTAACATTATTGTATACCTACTGTCAGCCTAAAACCATTCTGTTCTGAACCTGTCTCAGCTCTGATTGTCAGCCTAAAACACACTGTTTTTATTCTGTTTCAGCGATGATTGTCGGTCACACCACAGGCATATTCACACCATTCTGCATCACACCACAGGCAAATTCACACCATTCTGCATCACACCACAGGCATATTCACACCATTCAGCATCACACCACAGGCATATTCACACCATTCTGCATCACACCACAGGCATATTCACACCATTCTGCACCACACCACAGGCATAATCACACCATTCTGCATCACACCACAGGCATATCCACACCATTCTGCATCACACCACAGGCATATCCACACCATTCTGCATCACAACTCAGGCATATCCCACCACACACGCATGCACACACACACATGCACACACATTCACACACATGCACATGCACACACATTCACACACACATTCACACACACATACACATTAACACACATGCATGCTTTTCTGACATGCTCGCCATATTTCAACATTTTCGAAAATTTCAATGCACTGTTTTTACTCTGAAATTACTCTGAACAGTCTGAATAGTTGTTCTGTTTTTTTTCTGGGCATAATGACCAATTTTTTGATGTAAATAAGCTGTTTCAGTACTGGTTTTGCAAGATAATATGGAGATACTCAGGTTCAGTACTGAAATACTCTGGGTGGTCAGCCCGGGTATTCAAAATAAGCACAGAATGGTAAGCATAGGTAAAGTTGACCATCAATAAGGAAAAATTGTGTCATTAGAAACCCAACATGCAAAACACATTTAATTAGAACTATTTCTCTATTTTTCTGATCAGCGCTAACTTTTTTTGGTTTTTTTTTCTAATGGTGAAATCTGATGAAGCGATCTCTGTTTTCCGCTCTTTACCTTATACCAAAAGATTTTTGGTGGCAGGCCATTTTAAATGGGTGTCTGTCCCTTTTTTCATCTGAATGAAATCGAGCAACTATGAACACAAAGGGTAAGACCTTATTCACGACTGTCAAGTCTTGTAAAGTGCAAAGTAAATAACTGAAAAAAGCGGTGATTGGAGAACTGATACAAAATCTGCTAAACATAAAAGTTTTGTAATCAGACTTTTCATACAGTACTGATACATTTCTTGCAATTTCCCGTAATCAAGACTCTATAGGACTTGACGACCAGTCCCGTAGCTGTTGAGAAAATTTTATACCTCAATTGGTCAAATAAATATACTAATACTAAAAACCAAGAGAAAGATTTTAAGTTGAATGACGCTGTAGTCTCCCTTGTCAACAGATTGTATATTTTACTGCGTTATGTAGTTCAAACTCTGAATAAATATATCTGAAATAAAAAACCATCATTCGAAAAAAAAGAAAGACCATCTGCAAATGTTTAAAAAGAAAATTTGTTATTGATACAAAAAAATTTGCAAAAAAATTTGATAAAAATTTGTGAGCAGTTGATGTAATCTTCTATCTCCTGATCTTCATGGGTAAATTTTAATTTTAAAAAAATTATCTGATTGAAACGCCAAAATTGGTCGAAGTTTATCTGAAAACAAATTGAAGAGTACAAGAAACTTGACTGAAAAATTTAATTTCAGATTATATTGCTTGCAAAAATTTTGCGTACTGTTTAGTTGGGCTAAACTCTTTTGAAAAGTGACTTCAATTGAAAACATTAACTTTTTCAGGATCTTTATGTAAGGAAAATTATTCTTAGCGAGTGTGGACAACAGTGATTCAAATGAAAGAGGTGCAATAATGTTTGAAGTTTCCGTGACCATTTTCTACTTTCAGAGCTGCTTCTTTAACCAGCTTAAAAATAGTGACAACACCATAACTCTCTATTATACACAATCACTATCACTGTTATTCACCGAGATCTTGGCTCGAGAGAAAGATTAAGATTTTGAGGATTGTCCTAAATGATAATTAACTAAAGTAGAGCAACAGCTTTCTAGGTTGATTCCAGAAGTTGAAAAAGATCATGAGCTCAAAAACGTGAAGATTGATTATCTTTAACTATAAAAATGGGCGACGGCATTCATGCATTTTAACTAACCGTTGCCCTTGGTTAATCGAATAACTTTCCACTGCGATGAAGGATGAAAAGAAGGGAAAAAGGGTAAGCTTTGGTCATTGTTGTCCACGAAGCGACCAGAAAACTAAAACTAAAAAGCTTTTAGACAAAATGAAAGCTACTTTTGAAAAATTTATTCTCAGAAACTCCAAATGCTTGGTGTTACAGACTACCATCTTTTTGTAGAGGAACAGGCTGTATAAATTTTGCTGCATCTCTTGTACTACTCGAATTGAATCTACATTAATTTTCTACTATAAGAAACCTTTGAATTTTTTAATTCTTTTTTCTAAGACTACCTCGTCGGTTTTTTAACAAAACGTTTTTGCGAAAAATTGACCGCAGCTAATTATATTTCGATACAAATAGTTTCACCTAGAAATAGTTTCACCAAGTGTAGTTCATCCTTTTTGTAAAAAAAATCAATTCGGCTAGTTCCAGATTGTTGGTTTTATCAATCAACTGGTTCCATCCCTAAAATTTTGTGGCGGGCTCTAGAAATATAGTTTCTATAATATGCAATCATTATTTACAAACATGTTTTTCTTGCATAATTCTGCATAAAATTATTTACAATTCGTGATCAATTGTGATTTAAATATATCTTTTCAGGCTTTGTACAATTCGTTTTCCCCTTTAAATTTTTAGATTTATGTAGTCTGACTAAAAAAGCTTTGACAATTTTTGCAAAAAATTGAAAAATTGAATTCGTCATCTCATTTTCTGAAAACAAAAGTGGATCAAGTAGCTTTCTTTTTCTGCTTTTTCAAGTTGATTGCTTAAGATTTTTTCGGATCCGTTTAATTTTTTCGGCTGATGGCTTTTGAGATTTGACAAATTTCTTACCAGTACCACCAGTAATGAATACAGATGATCCTTTGTAGAAATCGGGAACCGATCCAAAATGTCTGTCGACGTCCGTTTGACCTCCATTTATCCTATGATTTGATGTTTGTGAACCCTGACTTATAGCCGTCGGACGCTGGGTGTTATACTCCAGGTTTTTTTTGAAGTCATTGAACGGCTTTGAATTAAAACATGATCTTCGAATGTTGGGATTTAAAATTCTATTACACAAAATTGTTTCTATATTTTTAGAGTTTCTTCTCAAATTTACTCCTAAAATGGCAGCGAAAGAGGAATGTAAATATTTATTCATGATAAACGAAAATGAAATGTGACCGTTTTTGAATCTTTTAAATGCTGCGATTCATGCACAACTTAAAAAGGCTCTTGAAATGCAAATGGCCTCATCAATATATGAGGATATATTTGAGTTGCGTGATAATGAATTATGTCATCGAAAATGTCAAGAGTGGTCTCAGGCCATCAGTTACGTAAATTGTTTTGACAAGTTTTGACTTTTTAAATCTACGGTGACCTGATATGTTGCTCATGTTTTTCCATTTAAGTTCACGCACATTTCTAAGACTATTAACTGTTTCAATGTAATGAACCAACACTACACTTTCTTCGATTGCGCACTTATTACTTTTCAATTTCTATTCAGTTTTCAGTCCTGTTCTTTTTAGAGACCTTTTATTTGTGGTCTCTTGTTAAACTTTTTATTATAAAACTGTTTAATTTGAAAAGGAATTAAAATCTGGTTAAAAATGGAATGAGCATTGCAATATAGAGCAAAAAAAGACATATCGTTAATTTTTGCACTAATGACTGACTCTAATCAACTGAGATATTGTTGAACATTTAATTAACCTTCTGACCCCGAAAAAAAACCTGTGGACAACTTTTTTTGAAAAACAACATATCGACATCAAAAGAATTTGTTGTTCAAGCATTTTTCAAAATGGGGGAGTGTGTATGCCAGGCCGGCTCTTTTCTCTTCTGTCAAATTTTCATTTCTGTTCAGACCCGACGAGACAAAAGAAAAACATCTTTTTGTAGCCCTTGAGACCACATTTGCAATTCATAAAAAAATGCACATTTCTTTACAGGCTGAGAAAGGTGAGTTGTAAAAGGAAAAGTATTGATGGTGGGAGGTGCTTTTAAGGGAGGATGTCATTTAATGCTATTGTTTTCCTGTTGGGCTTTTCCTTTTGTTTAACTCAACAGTGTCCAGATTGAACCAAAACAGAACAAATTTTAAAAACGAGGAGGTCGAAAAATCAAATAGACTCCAAATTTTTACAAGGAAAAAGACAAGAAAAAGACATAACTTCCTTTTTTACCATTGAAAATACAAATTAATTTTTAAAAATATACGGCACCTTGAAAAAAATTCTCAGGTTTATTATGCCAGAAACAGCATCCAATTGAAAAATTGTGATGCTCTTATTTAGAGAAGGAAATAAAAAAAATTTCAATCAAAAGAGAAGACCAAATAATTTTTGAAAAATTTCGTTTACACTGGTTTCTCCCCCACTTGAAGAATGTGTTTGAGAGCCAATTAGGGTTTCTGAATTGCCGACTATTTGAATCAGCGAACAAAGTAAAGGAATATTATCATTATTTATTCCGAATTGAGAATGAGACAGGAAAAAAAATCAAATTTAAGTTTAAAGGAAAAAGTTTGATATTGGAACGGACGCTAAAAAGTAAAACCTTCAACCCAAGAACGTTCTGCTTATTGTAAATTGTTTTAGAATCGACGGAATATGGGATATTCAGTCAAATATCGAATACCGAATGTAGACAAAAGCAGCCAGAAAAAATTTCATGAGACAAATCAAAGTTTGTTTATATTTTAACACGGTACTCTGTTGATTGTTCCTGATAATCCAAGGTAGTTTCAAAAATACGTTCCTTTTGTTGGACTGCATTTCTCTACAATTTTTATCAACACAATATGTAAAAAAACCTGAATATAAATTTCGCATATTATTGCTTTCAAAGAAACTCAACTCAGTAAATTAATAGGAAAAGTAAAAAATGGCAGTTTTCTTGTATATATTTGCTCATTTTTTCTCAGAAGATTGAAACATTTCCCCATTTTTTGCAGCTTAAAATGAGAGGAACTTATAAAAATTTGATCTTATAGGCAAAGTTAATAATAAAAACGGGAAAGGCAAGGACGAGGAAAAAAACTTTTCTTTATCAAACCCTTTGACTTCAGACTAAATTGATTTTAATACTTGAACTGATTAAATCGTCTCAAATGCATTTATTGCAAATTTTATAGAAAATCTATATGTTTTCAACATTTATTATGAGGTGGGTTTTTATAGAAAATAGTCTAAAAAGAATAAATGCTGAAAATGCTCTAAACAAAAATAATCATTAAAAGGGAGTGAATAAAGTGGCAGAGGTTTGTAAATGACTTTCATAATCATATGTGATATCATCTGGGTACTGTTTAACCAGAAAAAAGGGGAAAAAACCTGATTTAAAAACATTTCATCTTAATTATAAGGGGATCTTTTTGTTATCTTCTTTCAAGCGTCTCTATTTCAAGATAACAAGATATTTGTTGAGGTTACTTTAATTCGAGGTTTAATTTGAGGTTTAAGTCTATCTATATGCTAGTAAATGCTAGTAAATACTCATTTAAATGAAATGGAGTTGGTTTTTGTCGGAGTTAGGCACAGATAGAACCTATAATCAAAAAAATTTCGCAAATAACGCACTTTTTACTCATTACTTATGAATGGACTGAAACAAAAGCCAGTTTATCACCTGTGATTAGACTATTAAGCTATCCAATTTTTTCCATAACCAACGCTAACGCGAGATAAGTTAACAATATAAATCTTTCATCGTTATTAATATTAAACAAAAGAAATGTGCCATTTGGCAGAAATTAATGGTCTATAAATAATAAGGAAAAATGAATTCATGCTAAATAGATTGATTTGCTTTAGTAAATTCAGTCAGTTTTCAAACCTTGAAAAAAAAACAAAAAAAACGTAAATTTTCGGCAATTTGCTTTAACTTGTATTTGATTTTAAAAAGGACCGTTATTTAGATTTTCCAACAATTGGCTAACATATCGTGAGAACTCTTGTCATCCTAATTCAATCGATCGTTGAAATTACGAAATAATCGTCTTTTTCAGAGAATAATATCTGAGATACGATGAGCCGAGTTAAGGAAATTAACAAAAAGTCGCGGTTCTTATTTTGATTTCTCAATTTTTAGTTTTCTTTACGTATATGTATATATTTAACTGATGAAATATTCTGAGAAGGCCAGTAGAGCCCGCAAACTCGCTGCTCGCAAAGCTAAAACTAACAAAGTTACAGTGATCAATTCGAGGCCGACAGCCAAAAGCGAAGATGAGATTTTAGTCGAGTTCCAAGCTTTGAGACAATCGTTGCGCCGGAATGCAATTTCAGTTTTGCAGCCGGAGCAGGAAAAATCAGGGGGAAGGTGTGAACAGGTATCAGAGACGGTGTTTCAGTCTTTGAAGAATGACAGCAAAAGCCAGAACCTCAATCAGCGTGAGTAAAAGTCATACCTATCAGTTTTTTCAAAAAATTTGAGTCCGATTTGAGGCGTCAACGCATAATTATATAAGAAATGTACTGGTAGCCCTGAAACTGAACGCTTTGGAAGACGCTGAACTTGAACTTTCGCAAAGTTAGCTTTCATCTGAGCTACATGAACTACAGCTGAGTTTATTTTTAGAGCAATCCAAGCTATAATTTAAGAGAATTTCAAAAGAATTTGAAGCCAAATTTCAGAAAGCTTTAAATTTCGTTGACAAATTTTTCTTTCATACGGAAGGAAGCATATTATCTAATAACTATGAGGGGTACTATTCAAAACAAAAGTTGCCGTATATCACAAAAATGTGTATCACAAAAAACTATACAGGAATGAATTATGAATTCTGCGTGCCGTGATTAAGAATTCGACATATTAGCTCACATAATTACATGGTCAAATATCCTCTCAGTACGGCAGACAATTGATCTTTTCTTGCGTCCACCTAAAAGTATTTTCATTGCCTTTTTCGGTTTCTTCAAAAGTCCAGTTCTCAATTAGTGTGGCATTTTATTTAACCAGAAAACGGAGATTTGTTGAGTTATTGAATAATTCCCTATATGGTATGATTTCCAGATTCTGGTAGTGAGTCCGTTCCAAACGTGGACTCGCGTGAGATGCTCTCGTTCCTGTGGATCCTGCGATCCTGGCTCCTCGACTGTTCGGCACATGGCATTCCAAAAGTGATATCCTTCTCAAACTTCAACCGGAAGATATTCTGGATCATATGCACGATCTTGTCTGCTTCCTGCTTCCTCTGGCAGATTACGGATATGTTCATGGACGTGAACAAACATCCAATTTTGGTTAGCATGCAGGTAGTCCACCGTGAGGAGCTGAGGTAAGCTTTTCAAGGTTGTTGAAATAAAAAACATAGCAGGACAAATCCTGACGTACAATTCAAAGAATTTTCATTGACTAAACAAAAAACTAGACCTAGAACGGACCATGAGTGAATTGGGAAAACAATTTAGAAAAAAATCCGATCCAAAAAATCGAAAAAACAATAAAAACCAAAGTGAAATTGCCGCATGTGAACAAAAAAACCACTAGCGAGAAAGCGAATTTTTGTTCAAACACCGTTCTCTCACTCTACTTTAAAATTAGAGCAAAAAACTTACACGCCGCAGAACCACTCGCTTTTTCGCTCCATTTCCTGTTTCGGCGTGACCAAAATCACTACTCCAATTTGACTTCTAAAATCATGAAAATGCGTGAACAGATCTTAAAAAAAACATAGCCGGAAGAATTCCGGAAACGACTCGAAGTAGAAATCCATTTAAATGCCATCCAACTACTCATCAAACAAAACGTGCCTCCACTACCTTAGGAGTATCTTGAAACAAAACCATAAAAAAAAGTTAAAAAAATCAAATCTATTAAAATATGATAAAAAATCTGATCAAAATTTGTCATCAATTGAGAGCCCGAAATAACTATCTCTGTCAACATTAGTTCATCAAGACAACTATTGCCTACTAAAACCACTTATGAGAAGTTTTTAAAATATTTGAAACCAAATCATTAAAAAATGAGCTCTTACAAACAACTTTGACTAAAACACTCGAAAAAAATAATAAAATTTTAATATTACAAAAGCACAAAACTCCAAAAAAAAATTCTTTTCAGCCAATAGGGTATCCAGGTGCTCGAAAAACAATAGGCAAGTCATAATAGGATCAGAAATTTATCTAAAGAACAGAAAAAAAAACGAAAAACTGCAAAAAACTAAACCATTTAAGGCAGTAAAACAAAACAAAAAAACGCAAAAATTAGCCCAAAAATCAGCAATTTACATGAAAAACCTCCGAAATAGCATAAAATTCAAATAAATTTCCAGAACCCTTCAAACCACTACCAACACCAGCCTAAAACTAGAAAAAAATAACAACCAAACCTCTTAACCAAAAAAAATTGGAAAAAACTGCTTTAAAATCCCGCACGTGAACAAAAAATTTCACTCGCTTACAGAATTTTTTTCACACCTCAACTTCTCGCTCTCTCAAAAACAGTGCTATGAACAAAAACCACTCTCTTTTCGCTCCACTCTTCATTTTGATCAGCAGCAACATAACTCCAATTTTTTTCACGTGTTGCATTTCCCACTTCAAAATTCGCTCGAATAAAATTGATTAAAATAAAGGACTTCTCCAATACTCCTCTTCGAGTCGTAAAAAGACAGCGCCCCGATACAATTCAAATTCTTTGAATTGTAAAAAACATATTTAATCAAAATTAGACTTGAACTATTATGTTTGATTTAGCGATCATAAAGTTTTATTTATGAGCAACCCTTGAATTATAATGAATAAATATTCAAGTGAACTCTAGTGAGATTTTCCCTAAAAATAAAAATAGGAAAGTTACACCCCTATTTCTCAATTTAACTATGGTCGAAAGTGTGTAATTTTTATTAAAACGAAGACCTGAATAGTGTAATAAAAACTAATGGCGAAATAAAGGTCAGGATTACTAAGTTGTCCCGCTTTCTCTTCCACATTTTCCCCGGCAACGTTCCACGAGCAAAAAAGGAGGATTTTTCGGGCCAAAGTGCCCGAGTCGAGGTCTCAGCGGTTGTAAGTAGAAAATTCCTGAAAATATTGACAGTTTAGTCAAGTCAAACAAATGAAATTGTGCACGGTACGTGTTGAATTTATAAGGTAAGTGCTAAAAGTGCTGAAATTATGTTAGAGAAAGCTGATATTGTGTAGAGAATGTGTTGAAAATATGAAAGATAAGTTCTGAAAGAGCTGAATTGTTGCAAAAAAGTGTTGATGACGTGCAATATTTGTTCTGAAAGTGCCGAAAGTGTTTTATTTATGTGTGGAAATTTGGGAAAAAAGTGATAAAAGTGTTGAATATGTCCTATGGCTGCAAAAGATGCAAAAAAGTGCACTAGATGTGATGAACATGTAAAAAAAATCCAACAAAAAATGCTTACAAGTTTCGAGTTTTGTTACGAACAGAAAAATAGCCAAAACCAAAGTTTTACTAAAAAAGGACAAAATTGCACTTAATATGGACAAGAGGCGCATTGGAAAAAGTGGATGCTCTTCTGCAAAACTACAGCTGAAGCGTCAAAACCTGTGTAAGAATGTGCTGAATTTGTGGCAGTTGTGTAGAGAAAATGGGGAAACTATGTAAATTAAAAGCTTAATTTTTGCCCGAATGCTTCTGAATGAATTATGTTTTGTGTCCGAAAGATGTTTAATAAACCCTAGATAATAGATTATTGAGAAATGAATTCTCACATTTTCAGTCTGAAGTTTAGCATCTTAAAAAATGGCCCGAGTAATAAATGCCTATAAAATTTAAGAGTGTTCCAAAGAAACTTCTTCCTCTACTGATCAACTACACAGCAATCAGCCATTCAAAATATCTGGCGGTTCTTTTGGGCACTATAGAAGAAAGTCCTATTATTACTCTTGAAAACCAAACTAACTGCACTGTCAACAATGCAATCAGCAGTCCAAATTCAAATGATCTTCTGATCGAAAAGTGAAAGAAAGTATTTCACAAGTGCGTTCACTTCTCAATTACAGAATGGCATGCTATGTTTCGTTGCAAATGACTAGAAACCTGACTTCAGACCATCTAATTGCTTTTCTTTGCCAAATGAAAATTTCTATCAACAAATAAGAACACATTTATTAGGATTATTCGTAAAAAAAATGTTAAGTTCTCCTGAAACATCTAATGTAACTTTTTTCTCGACCCAATTTTTTTATATTTATATCTGCTTTTTGCAAAATTATTCAAATTATGCCTAGTTATATTGCATAAGAGTTTTTGAGCTACTTTGCCTTCTTCCGTACTCTAGTTTTGAACTCCTGCCTTTTGTGTTACAGCTTTATTGGAATCAAAAAGATCTAAAGCGAATCTTTTAACCAATTGATTGTTCACAAATTAACTGGGTTTTAAAAAGCGTCAAAATTCATTGTTGATCGGACTTTTGTGCGATTCCTTGTCTTGACTGCATTACAAGCCGGAACTGATTTCGTAAGTGTTGGGTTATGGACTTTCGCAAGCGGAATAAAAAGCGTTTTTAACTAAGTAAAAGAATTAATTTCTCAAAAATGAGAGAATAACAAAATGATATTTTACAGTAGAATTTAGAGATTTACAGGAGAGATCTGATTATAAGATCAAGATGGTGATTTGAATTTGGGGATGAAAAAGGACTCAAAAATCAGCTGTATATATACCCATTATCAGTGTGAAAAAGTCAAGATACAAAACTAATCTTAGCACCGTGATTTATAGTGGGGGTCGCAAGGGTTACCCAATATGGTTTGCTTCTGCAAATCAGTCGCAAAGGGAACCATAAATGGAATGCATTTGCACTTTTCTAAGAATTCATTCACACTTCCGGAGATATCATCATCATTTAATACATGCTGGGAAGATTTTACATCAACTAATCTAACTCTAATAATAGTTATCTAGATTCACCAATTTGAACCGAATATTGATTCTCAGCACCATTTCTTGACGATTCATTTATATAATTTCTTTGATCAAAATCAAATTGCTTGTCTTTCTAATCTGGTAAGTCAAACTTTCTTTCTAATTCTCACTAAGTTTAGACTATAGTTTGATCGAAATTCTAACAGTAAGTTTTGCCCATTTAATTTAAGGGATACACAACCAAATATTTCGTTTGAGGAACAATTGAATTGTTCGTCAACGTTACCATTTCATCATTAGAAAATGAACTCGGTTGAAGGCCCGAGATTTAGTACAAAAAGAATGTTATTCAATATTTTCTCAAGTCAACAGTGAACAATACTTTTGGAAAATAATGAACTTAATACGGCTTTTTCTGCATCTCCAAAGGCCAATTTGAAAAACTTAAATAAAAATTTTTGGCGGTTGATAAATTTATAAGTTAAGGAGGAACAAATATGGTTTGTAGAAACTCAATTTTAATCAGCTCAAAAGTTGGAAAACTCTGCAATTTTAAGTAAAAGAAAGAAAATATTTGTCTTTCAAGTTAACACAAAATGTTTTTTACTACTGTTTTGATGACATTCTTGTTTCTGTAAGGTAAGTTCTGTCATATTGGCGTGAGTGCCAACTTATCCAGAGTTTTGTAGCAAATCTAAAAATATTCATTACCATTGATTTGTAAACAAAACCACTGCCGTTGCACTTGTTTATCAGGTTTGTTTCTCGCTTATGCTCAGAACTATTTGTTTTTGATGGTAATTTTTCGTATTAAACGTAATTAAGAACCCTCATACGAATATCTAAAGTGGATTTCGCTTACCTTGGTGCGACAATCCAGAGGGTCAATTCTAAACGTAGAGATAGTGTCTGTATAATGGTTTTCAGTTAGCAGAACACGAGAACAGCACTTACGGTTTTTCTTCGATATGTTTGGTATATAAACGTAAGAATCACCAATATGTTCAATTCTTGCTGTAAAAGAATAAAAAACTCCGACGTTTTCTCTGATTTTTTTTGTCAAACGTAGAAAACGTTTTTATTATGTTCTGGTGTAGGTAACCGTTGATGTGTTTGGTTCCCATCAATGTTCATCGTAGTGTAAAATATTCAAAATTCAAAAATTAGAAAAAAACATTTTTTTAATGAATAATCTGATAAAATGATAATTAATAACAACGGAATAGCTAATTTTTCTCTGTCCATGAGTTAAAAAAATATATGAACAAAAAAACAAACAATTTAAAACAATTATCACCAAGGAGTGTGTTTGAATTTCCTGCGAATGGAGCGGTGTCATTACTTTGACAGGTATTATTACATTTCTTATACCGGACATATCGAGGATTTCTAACATTTGTTGAACATAAGTTGAACACATCGAACAATTTCTATGCAAAAAAACCAATAAAACCACGGAAATCGAGAATTCTGAAGCTTTCTTACTTTTGAAATTGGACGTACTGATAATTTCCTGTCATTCTTTTTCCGGTTTGTCACTTTTTTGGACTAGGCGCGTACCTGTATCGTACCTGTTGCAGCCTCTTGTACAGTGAATGAAGAGAGTTGTAGGTTCAGGATCGTTTGTGAATATATTTTGGTCCTTTATGAAGATAAATTGCACCTTTGAATATATTTCTAACAAGGAGGCTCGGTAATGTGCGTTCGCACATAAAGTTCTGACCCCGCTCATCCACATTTTTGAGCATAAATGTCCTCCAAATGAGGAACAGATAAAAACTCCTCAAAAACTGAAGTTTTTTCCAAAAAAATGTGTATGAACAAAAAGATCGCCTCCAACGCAAATAACTCAGTGGAGTAAAAAATGCCGAATTAGATTGATGAGATCAGTCATCATTAAGAAAGCAAGTCAAGACAAACAACAAAATCAAATAACAAAATAAACAAACATTAATAACATACAAAACTTTATGCCCATTTAAAAAAAAACTTTCTAACAAGGTCATAATTAGCGCCGGTAAAACTGAAACTAAACAAATAAACTTTACTTCACCTGAAAATATATGTGACCACTCCGTAAAAAGGCTCGGACACAGTTAGACAAAAACGAAAAAAACAGCAAAGATAAAAAGTTGTCTTATATTTTTAAAAGCAATTCATTTCAAAGTAATGAAACCAATTAAATAGCAAATGAAAACACCCAACATGTTTATAATCACATATGCCTCTATAGGAGAGCATTAATCAATTGTTTATGCCGTTTCAAAAAGAACAACAAATAGAGACAGTAAGAAAACTCAATCAAATATTGCGAGAAAACGCCGTAGAAGCCGTAAAGCCATATTTTGCGCCTCAAAATATGTTCAATTGAGGCTTCCACGAACGCCAAAATTGTGGTATAGCACTTATTATTAATGAGAATACGTAGCAAGTAGACAAAAATAGTAAAAAAAATGGCAAATTTAAGTAGTTCTGCTTTTTTAAAACACAATTATTTCCATAGTCATGAAAGCCATTAGCAACAAAATGAAACAATTAAATAGGTTCGTCTATTCAACCATTGAAAGCGCTTGAGACCTTTAATTTTTCAGAATATGTCTTACATCTACAAAAAGAACGTTAAATACAAAAAAAACAAAAATAAATTTACTTTTTGAGCGAAAAACCCGTCTTCAAACCAGTAAATTCATAAGAATTCTTTAAAAAAAGATTAATTTTTGTACACTTGTACCGTGAATCGGCGACAATAATGTTATATGTGACCTATGAGTAACAAGACCAGGTGACAAATAAACAAAAAAGAACAAAAAAGCAAAATTAAAGAAAGTAAAAAGTTTTTTTATTTCTGAAAACAATTATTTTCAAAGTCATGAAAGCCCTCAGCTATCTGCTCAAATCAGGACGAAGGCCTATTCATGACTCCAATGAAAGCAAATGAGAGATGACCCCAATGAGAGATGACTCCAATGACCCCAATGAAAGCAAATGAGAGATGTCATTATCCGGGTAAATTTTTACGAATTGAAAATCATTGAAAAAAAATCAGTTAAATTCTTCGAGAAAGGAGTATCAAAGCCGTCAAAAACCATAATCTATGCCTTTCAAGACATTTATATGTTTACCTGTGCCTTATTTGAACGCCAATAATGTAATATTTGAACTATCAATTTTGTGATAATATGACGAAAAGAGAAAAAAACGTGAAAAATTGGCCAACACCATAAACTCTAAAACAAATTTGTGAAATCTCGCAGTATCAAAGCCAGAAAACCATAATTTAACGCGAAAAACCACAAAAAACATTAATATTTAAATCAATATAAAGAAGAGGAAGAAGATGGATTCTTTCTCTGGTGGCACTAAGGAACAAGTTGACCAAATTAAGAGAAAAATAGCGGCAAAGTTCAAGAAGCCATTGTTTATTTAAAAGCAAACATTTTTAAGTGAAAACGACAATAATCGTTCGAGTAATTAAACTAGATATTTTAATTTGGCAATGTTTAGGAAGCCTTCTGGACCCATCAACAGAGATCTTTGATTTGAAATGTTCTGTTCGTTGACTAACATAAAAAAAGTTCGATTTCTTTTTTAAAAAAGACCGACTGATTACCTTTCGAATTACTTTTGGATTGTAGCAGTCCAAGACTCGAACAAATCTATCCCTACTATTGCCGCTTGTCCATTTAGAACACTCAATTGTTTCGAATGCGTCGGATCTTGATATTTTTTTTAGTTAAAAGATCAAATATAAAGGCTGCGTTTCTGATAATAATAGAGTAAACTTAGCAAAAATCGGCAAAATTTTGATTCTAGACTACTCTCAATGGAAGTGGAAGTAAAATTAGCTCTCATTGCAGTTTACAAAGATAGTGTTTGATGTTTTTGGTTGTTTACTGCCGGTAAATTTAATCAAAGTGGACTAAAGAAGCCAATTTCGAGCAATTTCTGATGAAAAAGGTTGAATTTTGAAATATTTTGTCAAAATTTTAGCCAAAAAACTGAATCAAAAAAGTCAACAAAACTTTTTTTGTCTCTAAAAATAAAATTAACAGTACTATTGTTAATAATTTTTACAAATTTAAGCAAAATTGATGAAATTCTAGGGAACATTCCGGAAAATGTAAATAAAAACAACATTATCCATTGTCTATTATTCACAAAACTTCAATCCTCGATAACTTCCTGTAAAATACGAAATTCAAAAAATCTTTTTAATTCCATATTCTACGCTGGAGGGGCTTTTTAATAATACCATTCGCAACTCTCTACGATGAATATATCGATCGGTCAAAATTGACTGAACAAAAAAACCCATTTGAGTATATAGTTCCTCCCCCACAAGTGGGTCGGAACAATTAGTAGTTCACGGGTTGATGTTTTTGTCATAAAAAAACAATACAATGTTTATGATGAATAGAGGTAAAAACATTCACCGCAAAGCATCGGCATCATTTGGTGGTGGGCGCAGTAAAAGTTTGTGGGAAGATTTTCGGTGAAATTAGAGGTAGAATTTTTGAATCTTTTTTACTAGCGCCCCCCCCCCCCGCTTAGTTCGGCATCCCCCATTTATAAATGTTTGAACATATTGTTAGAGCTAAGTAATTTTATTCTGGAACATATATGAACAATATGCATTTACAAAAAGCTAGCGCAGCTATGGTTTGGAAGTATTACGTATTCCAACCAAAAATTGTTGCATATAACGTAAGCATCAATAAAATTTTTGTATTATATCATTTTTTTGTGTTACCGGCTTCAATCTACCTAGACACTTTTTTTTATTGATATGCGCACAATTCGCGAAAGCGTAGATTTTGGGAGGTGCTAAATTAACGGCTATATAGGGCTGGGGGGTGGGGGGGGGGGCGCTAACAGAAAAGATCCGATTTTTCGAATGAATTGTGATTTTTAGCTGTGTTTTTTTGCATCCTTTTAAGCAATTTCCGTAGCTCACATTTCTGAGCGATCGCCACGATCAAAGCAATTCTAACATTTCTTAGTGAGATTTACCTCGATCCGGGTTGGAGTTGATCTTTGAGAAGATTTTGTCTATTCGGGTTCCAAATTAAAATGAAGTTGGTAAAAATCCTACACAATTACTAGTTGAAAACAATTAAAATTCCGAGAGAAATTCTATAACGCATCGCTAAGAATCACTGCCTATAAGGACCATAAAAATAGCTGTTGGCGATCTGTTTTTTCAGATTTCCAACAGTGACAATTTGCAACTCGAACAAGCTCAAAGCTTCACTCGTACGCGAACTCGACCGGAGCTCAGACCTGTACAAAATGGCCGAATTCGAGAATATGAACTCGGTCGGCCTAAAGGACATATACGACACTCTGAAGTCAAAACTATCAACGAATGGTGAAAAAGAAACGGCGAATCATTTCGATAAACACTGCAACAATTCGGGCGGTCCACATTGCGATTCTACAAAAGCAACAACTTCAAGCCCAAGTGACGATCTTGATCTACCGGGAATTATTGATAGATGTGTTGTCTCTCCATGGAATAAAGATTTTTTGTATTACATCCACAACGGAGAAGAAATTGAGAAATATTTTGTCGACGGGATTCTGTGTCAAAATTCGTACGGACATAATTGCTTAAACGTGCTTCAAATGTGTAATGATCAAGCTGAGTGTCAAGACGGGTCAGACGAGTCAAGTGAGCTGTGTGGGGAATGTCCTCCTGACGAGTTCCAGTGCCAAAATGGACAGTGTATTGACCCAAAGTTAAGGTTCAAGTTCTAATAGAAAAATTTACTCAATACCACTACAGTCACCCGTAAAACAGAATCACAATAGTTCCCTTCCCGATGCAATCCCTCATTATGGTTCAATTGTGGCAAACAATTGGGGGGGGGGGGGGTTAAAAAATGCTATCCAAATTATTCAAGAACGGTCACTTCCTAAAATCTGTTCTGCAGAAGCTCTATCAGAAAAAATTGTCAGTTTTAAGTCATCGCTGAGACAAAAGCTGCAGAAAAAAGGTGAGCACTTTTAATGTAGCTTTCTATGATGAAAATAACTACCATTTACATTAAACTATGGTACACCTGAAGACTTGAAGACCTAAGGGAATAATGAAAATGGTAAAATTATGGCAAATGGTGCTTTTACGTACGTCAAAAACAGCAAAAAAATAAAGCAAGATTCTCAATTTTATTCATTTATCTACTAAAACATCATTTTTTAAGTTTTTTTAAACAAAATTTAACTTCTTCATATATTTATATTTTCAATATTTGTAAACATCTTTTTCTGAATTTTCTGAAAATAAACATAGGTTTTTGAAAATCTCTAAATTATTAACTGGTTTCGAATCCAGACTATTTGTAAGCAATGCCAGAACCTGTCAATCTTTCTTTGGAAAAAAGTAGTAAAAAGTCTTCAAGTTTTGCAATAAAGCGTTTTTTTTAATAATAGGATGTTGAAAGACGACATTTTTAATATACAAATCTGACGATTTGGTGTGAAAATAACATTTGATGTTTCTAAATTATAGTTATATTGAGCTTGTGCTCTTGGACAAGTTATTCTATGCATATCCAAGAAAACTGAAAATATGGATTTCAAAAATTCTTTTATTTGATCACACTTCTATAACTTTACACTAGCAATTACCAACTAGAATTACCAAAGAACTAACAATCGAAAATTGAAACAATCACAGCAAACCACTGAAATTAGGTCAATCAAGGCTGCCTAAACTTCAAAGGTTCCACTCACAAAATGGGCAATTTTATTTGATGCACTTTTTACTCTAGACATTTTAGAATTCGTTTGTTACCTGCAAAAAAACTAACCAGAGGAAAAACTAAAACGCTCCAAAACAAGCAAACAAACAGACAAAAAAGAAAAAATAGATTATAATTTTTTTAGTATATCGCTCTTCTATAACTTTAAACTTATCGAATTACCAAAAAACTACCAATCGAAATTATAAACAATTGATAGGAAACTGCTAAATACAGGGCAATCCATGCTGCCTAAAATTCAAAGGTTCCATTCCCAAAATGAGCAATAATATTTGATGCACTGTTTACCCCGGCACCCTAGAATACTTATCGTACTTAGGATATAGACGCTCCAGAAGATGCAAACGGACAGACTTTATAATTAGAAAATGAATTCAAAAACATACGTTTTATCCTGTAGAACAGAAACGGAAAGACAGTTATCTCGAAGGTTCAGACTGGTTCAGACAGTAATCTCGAAGAGCTTTTCATCAATTGTTTTTTCAAACGAAAATATCCATGTTTTAATAAAAAATATAGTTTTCTACAAAATGAAACTTTGTACAAAAAGGTCAAGTAATTGCTTCCGTAAGACATAAAGGCACCATTGATTATGTTTGTTTATTAAAAAATATTCAATGTAATATTCACGAGCCACTATTGAATCTCTCAGTTTATATTTTATTCATAAGTAAAGTTCTGGAGTTGAGTTGTGATCTTTGGTGATTCTTCTTCCCCTCTTCGACAGTTGGTGTTTTCGTCTATTTTTTGGAAACTTGGCTAAATGAATGTTTGACAATGATCTTCTCGCTCACTGGGTTAGATCAGCATAATAAAATTGGATAGCTGCCTGCTCTCGTTGTGTGACAGAATTGATCAGAACAGCATCTATGAAGACCGCTGGTCAGGAGAAGGAATATTATTGCCCCATAAAACTGCCCATAATAAATTTGATGTTCAATATGTTGCTGTTCCCATATAGGAGGGATCTGGGCTATAATGACTGTGCTAATTATGTCAGAAGATAAAGGAAATCCTATGGATTGGAAGCTTTGGTTTTCAGAAAGAACGGTATCCACTTCACTGTCTTTCTCGCAGTCTCTATCAATGCAGTTTCAAACATATTGCTTGTACTTCCTGTCTTCAGCTGACGCTAGAGCAAGACCCATTCTTTTGCCGCATCTAAAAATAGATTGCTTCAAGGCGGAGAAACTGCGGGCATCTCCTAAGCTGCTGTCCGAATTGAAGCCGGAGATGTCGTCTGGCCAAAAAGCTGTCGCCAAAACAGGCAAAAAAACTAAAAACAGGCTGAGACTTGTTTCTCACTGATACCACTGTTGTAATTGATATCGCTTCGACCATTGCAAGATGTTGCATAGTCACCGAATGCATCTGAAGCTATTGCTTTGCACCATTGGAGTTTCTTTACACTCATATACCTGTACACCAAGCCTACTCTTTGAAACAGCTAAGAAAATTGTTCCTTCTTGATTAGTCGACAGTGGAAAATGAAGCAAATTAAGTACACAGAAAAAAGATAAATGGTTCAACTCACAATCGAATGGGTTGCATACAATGAAGATCGTATTTTTAAACAATACTGTCAGGTAGTAAAATCAAAGGTTGCATCAAAAATGGCAATTGAAAGACCTCAGAGAGAAAATTATGACAGAACTAGAAAATTAAACAATCGGATGCAGGAGTTGAGCTGCTGACGAACAGCAGCAGTAGAAAGGAAAAAAATTAAGGTTTTTTCGTCAGAGGGTTTCCGTGTCCACAAAATTCATTTGAACATCAAAATGGCTCAAACGTGTTTCAAAGATGTAATGACCAAGTTCACTGTCAAGAGGGGACAGACGAGTCAAGTGAGCTGTTCGAAGAATGGCTGGCTCCAGAATTTTAGTGCAAGAAATGGACTGGGTATTGACCTCCAAGTTGAGATTTGAGTTCTTATGAAAAATCTACTCAGTCCTATTGCCACCAACCGTAAAAATATAACCCCCATAGTCCCCTTCCCAATGTTATCCCTTATTTGTTTAATTATGGCAAATGATTGGAGACGGGGATGGTTTAAACAATTCTATCATGCATACTCAAGAAAGGTCAATTCCTAAAATCTGTCCTGCAAAAGCTCAATCACAAGAGTTGTCAGCTTTAAATCTTCGTTGAGACCAAAAAACCCAACATTTCTTATTGTAGTTTTATGTTATCGAAATTAGCTGCCATTTACAAAACACTCTGGTGAATCTGAAGACTTGAAGACCTAATGTTATAACAAAAATGGTAAAATTATGGCAAATAAAGTCCTTACGGACGTCAAAAACGACTAAAGCAATTTTCTCAATTCTACTCATTTATCTACCAAAACATCACTTTTGATGTTTTTTTAAAAAAATTCGGGCAACTTATATATTCACATTTTCAATATTTGCAACCAATTTTCTTCTATTTTTTCTGAAAAAGAAAGTTGTTGTTTTTTTTTGCAAATTCTCGAAATTGTTAACAGTTCCGAATCCGGACTATTTATAGGCAATTTCAGATCCTGCCGATCTTTCCTTGAAAAAAAAAATGTCTCCGAGTTTCATAATATAGCGACTTTTTATAACAAGATGTTGAAAGAAACTCTATAATTTAGATATTCAACAACTTGTGTGAAAATAACATTTTTAAAAAAAATTATAAGTTAATTGAGCGTGTGCTCGTGGATATATTATTTTATTCGGAATCAAAAAAACTGAATACATAGATTTTTTAAAAAATTTTATTGAAACGCTCTTCTGTAACTTTTGATTCTCTTGAATTACTAAAGAACTAGCACTCGAATATAGAAACAATCGATACAAAGACGCTGAAAAAGGGCAATCCAGGCTGCCTAAACTTTAAAGTTTTGAATCCCAAAATGGGCAGTAGCATTCAAAACACTGTTTACACCAGACAGTGTAGAATACGTTTGATACTTGCAAAAAAGCGAGCCAAAGGATTTAGACGCTCCAAAAGAAGCAAGCGAACAGGATTTAAAATATGAAAATGATTTCAAAAACACATAAACTTTATCCTATGGAACAGAAACGGTAAATTGATGATTCAGACAACAATCCCAAAGAGCTTTGCAATGAAATGCTTTCAAACAAAAGCATCCAGGGTTTTAAGAAATCCTAATTTTACTGCAAAACGATAATATTGCCAAAAAGGCCAGGTAATTGCTTCTGTGTCACGCTGATCTCTATTACTTAAAGTCACCATTGGACTTTTTGGTAATAAAATTATAATCACGATAATATTCATGAGCCATAGTTTACTCTATCTGTTTACAATTCATTCTGGATTAAAAGTTTTTGGTGAATTGTAATTTGAATTTTAGTTTTTGGTGCTTCTTCTTCAGCTCTTCAATAGAAGGTGTTTGTGTTTAATTTTTGAAATTTTGCAGTGGCCCATAATGACTGTGCTAACTGACAGAAATATTAAAAAAATCTTATGGATTGAAAGCTTCCATTTTCAGAGAGAACGGCTCCCACTTTAGTGTCTCGCCGTCTCAAAAAGTACTCCAAATGACACAATAGCCAATGAAAAGAAAACAAATCGCTCTATCGATTCATTTTAAGGCACATTGTTTGTATTTTTTGTCTTCACCTGACGCCAGAGCAAGACAGCACTCCTTCGCCGCATCTAAAAATAGACTGCCTCAAACCGGAAAAGTTACAAACATACAAAAATTCTTTTCTTTTGCGATTAGCTGAAAGTAGAAAATGAAGCAAATTAAGTACACGGAAGAAAATGATAAATGGTACTACTCACAATCGAATGGGTTGCAAATGGTGGTGAAAAAATTCATAAACAATACTGTTAGGTAGGAAAAACAACATTTACATCAAAAATGCAATTGAAAATCTTCAAACTGAAATTTATGGCTGCAAATTTAGAACATAAAAATATCGGATCCAGCAGCTGCACCGCCGAAAAATTGTTCAAGTTACAGTTGCCACCTTTGCTCTACATCTTTGCAAAACAGCAACTAGGACAACCTATTTAATTTCTACGGAGACAGCTGAGTCATTGAAGTCACTAGCTCTCCCTGAGGTGAATCAAATTCAAATGACAGGAGAAACAATTAGATTACTGACCAAGCTCTAATAAGTTCTGAAAAATGATTTGGTAAATCAGACGTCAAAACAGCAGCAAGGCAGTTAAATATTATCCACCTCAATCTTCACGTTTTTGAATCATATCTGAAAAACCGGTTAAACGGACAAGATCGTCAAGATGTTGGCCATATTTTGAAAAAAGTCCAGCAAATACACAGTTTTTGAACTCAAGAACTCCAATAGAGTAGCTGAGCTTGATTGCGTGTGGTGCAACCTTTTTGATTCGAAAAATGTAGTAGTCATGTGTCGGATTTATCCAGGTACCAATTTATTGCTATTCTTAATTTCTTTGCAGAATTTGATGTAAAATTTTGGACCGTTAGAGTTGTCTATTTAGGCGATTGAGAGTCTAGTCGTAAAATTAGAATTTCTTCGGCCTCTTATCAATCAATCATTTAAGGCATAGTTTTTTTTTCTACAGCCTTAAGGATTTTATAGCGAGGGTTTGTCTGCGCGCAAAGTAGACCTACTAAATTAAAAGGACGAACTGAATTTTAATAACTCTGAAGGTTACCGTTAATCTGTTTTCAAAACAAAAGTGAATATGATAACGGAGCCAAAGCGTTATGGCACAAATTTCGCTCAAGCTGATATAATTTTTAAATCGATTGAGAACTGGTGAAAAAAACAAAAAAAACGTCAACAGAACGGCTCAAGATGGAATAGCTTGACAGTTCACGTTTCTCGGCATTTTTCGCATTTCATTATGCTGATGTGTATAAGTCAGTATTTAAATTTGATGTAGTAAAGAGTTTCAACAACAACAGATAAAAAGACATACATGATTACGAAAAAGAGACATTGCTGAGCCTTTTCTGACTTGTTCATCCAATATTTGCAGCCTCATTCGTTTTGTACTGAAAATTCAGCAATTATGAAAAAATATTTTACACGATTGATTACGAAATTTTAAAAAAAATCATGAAAGTAACGAGCACTGATTATTTGGAATAGATAAAAAGAACACAAAAAATGAAATAAAATTCCATTGCAGATGTTTTGCAAAGAAGATTGGGTTAGTGTGATTGTAAGAGAGGGAGAGAGAAAGAGAGGAGAGAATGCAAATGACATGTCTTATCATAACTTTCAAAAATAATAGGGCAACCAAAAACAGAACTGAAGAAACCTTAAAACTGCATAAGGCAGTTTTTTTTCAATACCAAAACCGGAAGATCAAACAGAGCAGGTAAATACGTTCTCACTTTTAATTTTTTTCCGGAAAAAAAGAACTTTAGAAATTACAACTTGCTTGTAAGGCAGTTGGTAATTGTTTACAACGATTCATAATCACAATTTTCGAAAGGAGTTGATTACAATTTATTTTTTAATACACGAAAAAATGGCTTCACCTCAAACTTTTGAAATATAGTTTATCAAGGGATAATGATATATTGTAAGGGAAACAATTTGAAGTCATGCCTATCTAATGCATCGTTTAATAGTATGTGTTCTTGAAGGACGCAAACAAACAGATCATTATCTCTGAATGCTCGAGTAAAACCAATATGTATTTTATCGACGCTCTCAGCTGTGTTTGTTTTTATTTGAGGTTTTTGCTCTGCTGCTGGGCTTGAATAGCTACCCAGTGGATTTTATCCTTGCAGAGATGGAAAAATGATTCTAAAACAAATATATTTCTTTTTATAGTAATGGTTTACTCTTTGAGACATTTGGCTGCATATGATTGGTTGAATCACGATTTAGACATACAATCTTGCAGTAACACAGTACGATTGCAACAGATAGCACTAAAATGTATAAATTTTGTATTGTATGTGACCCTACTACAGAACCCCTGTAACATAGTAAATCGGTACTAATTCATTATAATTGATGTGTAAAACTGGAACTCAGTTAACCGCCATATTCAAAGAAGATTTAATAGCTATCAAAAACTAATTTTAAATAATATACCCTCCAAAAACTATAGAGCTAAAGAAATATTTAGTGCTTGGATAAGAATACTTACCACATCAGAACCGCTATAAGTTTTTCAGCAAACGCATCGGAACCATTCATCAATATGTTACAGTTCCCGTTATTCCAACCATTACATTTTGTTCAACAGAAACAGAAACTAAAATCATAACAATCGAAATTGTTGATATGGTTCAGAATAACTGAATATCTATGGTACTCAATATCAATGCGTATCAGTAGTACAAAAAATTCCAAACCCGTGTGTAAAGTTGGAGTAATATGCTAAACATTCCAATTTCAAATTTTTAAAAATTTAGGGCGCTGAGTTTTCTTATACTTTAAAAGCAATTGGTGAAAACTAAACAAAATCTTTTGCTGCCACAATCATATAAAACTCAATCAGAGGGGTGACACCATTAAATTAAAAACACAATGGCGTGGGTTCGTTGGGTTGAAGTGAAGACCCAATAGTGTGGGTCCAAATGCAAATATGCTGCTATCTCTGAATCGTTTTTCGACATGTACTGCTGATTTAGTTATCAAAATTAACCGTGGATTTTAAAACCACGCATTTTGCCAATTTTAACTCTCTAACCTATACAAGCAAATAACTGATCTGTTGTTGACAGATGTGACGGAAATTTCGACTGTCCTGATGGCTTAGACGAACGATCTGAATTCTGTGACTGGGAATCGAATCAAGAATTTTTCACATGCTGTTCCGGAACCCGGAAAATTCCTCTCGAATTACTTTGCGATGGTTTTACAGATTGCGCTCGCGATAAGTCGGATGAATTCCTTCACGCGTGCTACGATCCGGTAAATCACAAAATTAACACCTCGGCGGCGGAGTTGAAGTGTCCGGATCAATGGGATACAAACCAGATGTTGAAGACAATCAGCCCCGATCAAATCAGCGATGGAGTAAAGGATTGTTTCCGTGGAATAGACGAAACCTGTGCTTGGAAAGAGAATCTGAAAGACTGGGTAAATCCAAAAAATAGCGAGAATTTCACGCAGGGATGTAGTAGTTATCATAATCACTCCAAACGCACAATCACTGCATAAATAATACTGGTGTTCAACACTTAGGTCGTTGACAGCCTAGTGATTAACTTATTTTTTGCTTAAAATAGTCTTGTTTTCAGACAGATTTTCCCAACTAGTTAGTCGAAGTAACTTTTATTTCGGTAAACTTGAATACGGCGATTCGTGCCTATGATTTTTCATTCTTAATCCTAGGGCAACCTTCAGGTCTCTAGTATACCTTTGAATTCTAGCCAACCTGCAGTGACTAGAACCAAATTTAGAACAAAAGACGGATTTTTCAACATTTTTTTCTTGTTTTAAAGGATCTAGGAATTTTTTCGTGTAAGATGTCACAAATTTCTTACAAATTTGTTTTCTAAGATGCTTGTACGTGGATTATAAAAGATAACAATCAAATTTTACAAGACGTGCAACAATCAAATTTTCCAAGAACTTCATTTCGTGTTATCAGATGCAAAACGATAAAATTTCCTCTCGTCGCATTCTGAACGACAGAAACTCTTCTTTTCAGATCTTACACGATATCAGCAGCAAAATGGCCAAACACTATTTTTCACATCCAATTGGCCCAACAATGTCAAGCGTTATAGCAAAACTGGGCCAAAATTATTTTTGATGGCGAAAATTTTTGCAAAAATTATTTACAGTGAACAGGTCGCTCTCCAAGAGCTTTATGACTATGTATATTGAAAAATTCCTCAAAAGTATTGAAAAAATTTGCCAGATTGGAGACGCATGTCATGAAAAGTGATTGAGATTGAAGAATGTTTTTAAATCCAAGAAGAATGGCGATAGTCACAGTGTTTGCATTCTAAGAAATTGCTCCGACCCACTTTAGTGGGGGAGAAACTATATACACAACTGTGAATTTTTTGTTCAGTCAATCGATATATTCATCGTACAGGTTTGTGAGTGGTACATTGGAAAGCTTGTCTAGCGTAGAAATCTAAATTAAAACAATTTTTGTTAACTTTCGTTTTTTGAGGAGTAATATTGGTTTAAAATTTTGAAAACGTTAGCCTGATTTCTTTTGTTGTCTTCACATTTTTGGTAAATTTGGTTTAAACTTTGATCAATTTTCGCTAAATATATGATAAACATGTAAAAGCTAGTCTCAGAAGTTTTACGTTGAAAGATTTGAAAGATGAAATAGATTTGGTAAAAAGTTTGAACTAACTGTTGTTGCTATAATTTCAGCGAAATTTTTGTTAAAAGTGTACAACTTTTCATTTTTTTCATAAAAAGTGGCATCAAATATGCCTATTTGACCAAATTTGTTCAGTTTGATGAGTAGCGGAGACATAGAATTTGCCGACACAATTTTTACACAGTTATGGGCTCTTTGTACCTCCAGTTCCTCAGAAAAATTTTTGGAATCAAAGTTTCTACGATTTTTCACTAATTCAAACAACGATGTTTATGAAGAAGAATTCAATAATCAATAAAAATTAATTTTTAATATATTATGGTTTTCATTTGCCAAATGAACCATTACGCAAGGCTCTATAACAGTAGTGGATAAAACAAGGGATCCAACCACCAGCAAAATTTGTCCCTTTCTCCTAACGCTAATCGCGCATGTCGAATCGGGCCAAATGTTACTATTTGTTGAATCCCTTGTTTTATCCACTACTCTATATTAGCTCTATATTCACTTCTTTTATATTTTAAATCTATCATTTCTTGTCTCACTTAGTGCAAACCACTAGTACAGAGTTAAGCTGGTAATTAACTGTTATCAGACGGATCCGTGAAGTGGTTTCACCGATAGTTTGGGTTCTATCGCCACCGACTCCGGTGGACGTCCCCAGATACTAGTATAAAACTAATCAGTGAAACTACTTCGCAGATGAGACCGTGTAAAAAGCACGTAAAACCAACTTGCGAAAAAACTTGAACAAAAATTGAAAGAAATTTTAAAATAATAAAAATTTTCATATATCCCCTAATCAATATTTAATCAATTTAAAAATAAACCTTTCTGTCTCACTTGGTGTAGTGGTTAAATCATCGAGTATAGTTAAGTTGCCTTAGCAAACGGACGGTTTGGGGTTCCTTCCTCACTGACTCCAGTGAACGTCCCCCGACTCTGATGAATTACTATAAAACTAAGTGAGATAAAAAAACCAAATTCACAGTTCTTAAAAGGGATAATCCCTGCTGTGAGACTGTATATGGGACACACTGTGATGGGTATACAGTCAAAAACACTGAGATCGGTGGAAACACAGTTATTAGTGTTTTTCTATGTCTTCTTGAATATTAAACTTATAAACATGCTCTCTGAATTGATTTCTAGTGTCACCATATCTATAAATATGAAGATAAATACATAGTCTACATTTCCTATTTCTAAATCTATATAATGATATATGTTTATAAACATTACACATACTACACGTTAGATATTGACCAGGATCAGAATAATGATATCCCAAATGTTCTATATAATCTTTAACCTTAACCATATTTTTACATACATAACAAGAATATTCTAATTCTTTACAATTATTACAACATTCTTTCCAAAGTTTATTTATACACTTATCGCATTTCATTTTCATTTTCCGAAAAATTATTTTTTGATTATTTCCCTAAAAAAATACATCATGTCTCAATCGACTAACACTAGTGTCATAAACTTCTGCGATGTCTGTAATCTATCCTTTGAATCAAAGAAAGTTTTATACAGGCATCAATCATACGATCACAAACATAAGGAACTATTGGAGAAAATGTTTGAGTCTGAAGAAAGGGAAATCTCGGAGAGGGTGTATAATTTGGATGAAGATGATTATATTATTAAAACTAAACCAGCCACCAAACCTAAAACTAAAACTGAAGAGGATATCTACACCAGAATTAAGTATGAATGTAAAGAATGTCACGTAGAATTTAGAAGTAAAGTAAATCTAACTACTCATTCATATAGTCACAATCGCATGTATCTAGAAAACACAGAAGACTTCGATATAAACTCAAGTCAGAACATGAGAGAATTTTATATTACTGATAAAGGTGGGAATTACATCTAGACGAAGATATAGACGAAGCAACTAATTACTCTTTAGAAGAAATTAAAAACTGTTACCAGTTCAGAAAAGTTAAGAGTTTTAAATATACGATCACGGCTGAATGCGATTATAAGAAGAGAACCAAAGAAGAAGTTAAAACTACTAAAATATTTTTCAATACTGATTATATTAATAATAATGCAATCCGCGAAGCGGTTTCACCGATATATGAATATGGTGACTTCAATCGGTGGCTAGAATTCGAAAAGGAAATATATGAAGGTTATGGTTATGATTTTGAGTTTCTTGGAATAAGAAGTATTCAGTTAAACATTGAACCAACTAAAGCATCTATTGGTAGTTATATAGATTTACCTCCTGGTCTCAAAAACTCTAAATCGATATTAAAAATACGTAGTTATAAATAAAATTGCTTACAACTAACTATAACTGCTTGGCTACATCCCGCCCCACACCATGCAACTCGAGAAAGTAAATATGTAGATAAACTAATTGAACCAAGACAACAACATGAAGATGATTTTGCTTATATAATAAGAAAACAGAAATTGTATAATATTAATATTTGGGTATACACACCTTGTGGTAATGGTAAAATAGAATTGTTTAAAGAAGTGGATGATTTTAATAAAGATAGAAAAGATGTAAGAATACTAGTTTGGAGTAATGGTCAAATAGAACACTGTGCCCCAATAAAAAATATAGAAACCTTGTTAGAACGACCAAATAAAAACAACATTAAATATTATTATTGTGATAGGTGTACCTATTGGTTTAACTCACAAATTAAATATGATAAACACGAATGCAGCACCTCATTCAAACCAGAGATTGTTTGTCCCAAGAAAAAACCTATTACTTTTGTAAATGAACACAAACGTCAGAATATAAAAAATATTATAACTGCCGATGTAGAATGTTGCATTGTTGATCCGCGAAGCTGTTTCACCGATGTCTCAACTAATGATTTAAAATATGTAATAGCTGAACATATTCCAATAGCTGTGGGTTACACCTGGCAAGGTAACTTCAAGCACTACTTCGGTCTAGGCTGCATCAAAAGATTTGCTAGAGATCTGTTAGAAATAGAAACTGAGAATAATTTCAAACATAATGAAAAGATGATATTCACAGAAGATAAATTATATCATGAAACTAATAACACTTGTCATATCTGCAGCAAAACATGTATTAATAAAGTAAGAGATCATTGTCATGAAACTGGTAAATCTAGAGGACCAGCATGTAAAATATGTAATCTAAGATACAAACAACAAAACTTCATTCCAGTAATATTCCATAATGGCTCTGGCTATGACTTCAGCCTACTATACAGTGAACTCTTTAAACAAAATAATGATAAAAAAGTAGATAACATACCACTAGCTGCTGGTAAATCTAAGATGTTTAGCATTGGTTGTCTCAAATTCTTAGACAGTTATAACTTCTTAGCTATGCCTCTAGATCAAATGGCAAAGACATACGGATGCGAAACTAAAACATTATATCCATATGAATACTCTGGTTTAGACTCCTATAATAATCTTATTGGTAATCTAAAAATAGAAGACTTCAAATCCTCACTACATAATAAATTACCAACACAAGAAGAAGTAGATAACTTTAATAATGAAAACAGTAATAAAACTGGTAAAGACCTAACTATAGAGTATTTACGAAATGATGTGGAAATATTAGACTATTGCATGAAAGAATATGTTAAACTAAGTATAAAAGAATTCAAGCTCAATCCACTACATTACGATAGTCTCCCGGGTTATAGTTTTGATTGTTGGTTAATGTCAAGCGGTGTAACATTAGATACATTACAAGATAAACAAATGCTAGATGATTTTGTTGGAGCAAAAAGAGGTGGTATATGTGGAATAATGGGTGATAGATATATAGATAACAGTGATGGTAAGACCATATGGTACATAGACTCAAACAACCTATATGGTTATGCAATGATGCAAAAGTTACCTTATAAGGATTTTGAGTTTATTACTACTACTACTCTAGATCCGCGAACGGACTTCGTCCGTGGCAAGCCAAGCGGGTTCCTCGATACAATATTGAATACTCCAGATGATAGTGATCATGGTTACTATATAGTTTGTGATATTGATTATACTAATGATTGTAAAGAGAGAACAGAACAGTTAGCACTAAAGCCTAATAAAAGAAAGATAAATGATAATGAATTGGGATGCAGAGAAAGAGAGAAAAGTAAAGCAAGATCAGGGAAACTGCTTCACAGATCAGAGAAATTAATCTTAGACCAAAACAACAAAACAGAATATATGGTTCATTATAGGATGTTAAAGTTCTATGTTAAGATGGGAGTAAAAGTAACAAAAATACATAGAGTAATTAAATTTAAACAAGATTATATATGTAGAGATTATATACAAAACAATACAAATAAAAGAGCAACAGCTAAAACTGAAGCAGAAAAGGATGTAAGGAAACTAATGAACAACTCACTATATGGAAGAATGTGCATGAATCCTCTACACTTCTTTCAAAGCAAGTTCTTGCATGATGAAGAAAAGATAATGAAAAGTGTAAGTAAACCAACTTTTAAGAATATAACTAGATATAGATATTATAGCCAAATAGAATATATAAAGAAAAAAATAGAATATGATTCTCCAGTATATGTAGGTGTTACTATCTTAGAATTAAGTAAATTACACATGTATGATGTATTCTATAATATTCTACAACCATCCCTCAAAGATCTACAACTCCATTATATGGATACTGATAGTTTTGTATTAAATTTTACTGAAGGTAAAGTTAGTGATGAGCATATGGACTTAAGTAATATAGACATACCTATAAAAAGTAATAATAAAGTCCCCGGCAAGTTTAAGCACGAGCTGGGAAGTAGGATTATTGAGGAATTTATAGCATTGTCCCCCAAAACATATAGCTTCAAAAATTATCCTAAAAACACTAAAGAAAAAGGAATAAAGAAGCATAATAATGCTAGGCACATAGATTATTATGATGCATTAATGAATAATACGCAGAACAGTAGATGAATGTAGAATACAAAAAGTTGGCGATAACATGACAACAACAAAAACAAGTAAGATTAGTTTAAATATATTTGATGATAAAAGATTTTATGTAAATAATATTAAAAGCTATCCTCGTGATGAGAATCTATATCTATTCAAAAGAGATTTAATAAAAATGATCCACCAAGCATCAGTGAAACTGCTTCGCAGATCATTAGATGGATACAAAAACCTACTGGTTAATAATATTCTAGAACCAACCATTAATGATGATAAAAAGTTAATTGAAGTTGCTATTATATTATATAACGAGCTTCGCTAATTTTTATAACAAATAATTATAGACCTCATTCATTCATTACATCCATATGGTTGGTAGTTAGTATAATATAAATCATTATCTGAGCCATATACTTTTCCATAGTGTCTCCCATGATTGTATTCTTATGTAGTGTAGCTCCAGCTATTATATTTTTATTATATTCTAGAAATTTTATTATCTTCCCAGCCCCATCTACATATTTCGAATAAGTTGAAATTATTAAATCATCATGATTTGGTTCCTTAATATGATCAATAAACTCATCTATAGTATTACAACGTCTTTTACAAGCTAAACATCTTTTTAGATTAAGAGAGAAGCTGTTTTCATTATCCATTTTTTACTCTTATTATAATTTTTCAAGACATATAAAATGACTAAACTAGATAAACTTATAGAATTAAACAATCTAGAAAAACAAAACAGAAGAAATAGATTAGAAGATAAATTAAAACAACAAGAATATTATGGTGAAATAGAAGAGTTATTCGATCCTTTAACTAAAACTATCAGTGAAACTGCTTCGCAGATAAATGAAAACAATGAACAGAATCTAGCATTAAGTGAACAAACATTAAGAGCAATAGATTGGCAAAATCAAGAGTTAGATAAACAAACTAAGATGATCGAGCAAGCTGGTTCCCACTTTAATGAAACTGCTTCCAAGATGGGCGAAACTGCTTCGCAGATTGGTGAAACGTTAAAGGGGACCATAAAGCAAACTCAAGATATAGCACCAGTTTATGTTGATACAAAAACAGCCAAACTTCTTCATGACATGGGGGCTGAAACTAATCCTCAATTAAAATTAGAACTCGTAGATTTACCTAGTAGGAGATATAAATTGAATGGTGTTGATATAACTCTAGATCAGGGTGCATTTAAACTAGGGATAATGTATATGAGTTTTCTAAAGAATTTACTGAGTTTCTTACTAAAACAAATGTAACATATGATGATAAGGTTGAGGAAGATGAAAAAAAATTAAAAGGTTTTTAAAGGATATTAGATATGATTTAGGAAAAGGGGATAAGAAAAGCGCTAGATATAGAACAATAAAACGTATAATGGAGGTAAGAGATGATATATTTGGCAGGGGATTAAATGGCAACTCAAATAATTTAGTAGAAAGACTAGAATTATTAATACTAGAAACAAAAGTTGGTCATGATGGGTTATATGATGAAATGCTAGATACATCTAAGCAACTATTATCTATGACTATTATTAATCAAAACCAACTAGATAATTTTGTTTTTAATTTTGGTAAATAGGTGAAACCATGACTACGTCCATCAGGGAACCTGCTTCGCAGATGACTATGTCCATAAACAAAACGTTAGAAAAACAACATCAACTAGCTAAGGTAGTATTCAGTCCTCAAATAACAAAGTTTAAAAGACAAAGAATAATACCACTATATAAAGATGAAACATGGTCAGCTGATTTAATTGATAAGTCATCTCTAAGTAAATACAATAATAATTATAAGTTTATATTAACAGTTATAGATATATTCACAAAATATGCATTGGCTATTCCTTTAAATAATAAATCTGGTTTATCTATAACTAATGGTTTTAAAATAGTATTAAATGAACATCCACAAAGTGGCTCTGAACCTAGAAAACCAGAAAAGTTATGGGTAGATAGAAGTAGTTAGTTTTACAATAAAACATTTAATTCTTTACTTAAAGAATATGGAATCGGCAAAGCCGCTTCAGGGATAGAGCTATATTCTACTTATAGTGATTTAAAGGCTGTGTTTATAGAGAGATTCAATAAAACATTATTACACATAATAAATAAACCAATGTTCATCAACGGTGATGGTAATTGGGTAAATATATTAAATGATGCTGTTGTAACATATAACAATAACATTCACTCAACAATTAATATGACACCAGTTGACGCTTCTAATAATCCTGATAAAGTTAAATACTATGTTATCTCTACCAAAGCAACACCAAAATTTAAAGTTGGTGATTATGTTAGAAATGCAGATAAACGTAATATCTTCTCTAAAGCTTACACTTCTAATTGGAATAGAGAATTGTTTAAAGTTAATGAAGTTCTGAAAAAACAACCACCAACATATAAAATAGAAGATATTAATGGAGAGATAATAGAAGGTAAATATTATGAACAGGAACTATTGAAATCCGAGTTTGATTTTGAATCTAATAATAAGGTTTTGGAATCATTAAATATATTTCTTAAAATAAATAATGACAAGAAATAGATTCAATCAAGCTAAACATAAATCAACATCAACATCAACAAACAACTTAACACTAAGTAAGGCCCGAGGGTTGTTCCTAGAAGATAATGATAATATTAACATGAAGGATACCTATAAAATTACAAATGTTCATCCTCCCACAGATGAAAAAGATGTTGTTAATAAAGAGTATTGTGACAATAACTTATTACCCTCTTCTAATAAAATAGACATTTTAAGTAAAAACATAACTGAAATAAGAAAAGATGACTTTGATAAAGTTACAACTAAAACATTACAACTAAATGAAACACAAGTTAATGATGAACTAATTAATGAGTTTATTGAATCAACAAATGAAATCAGAAATACTGTTAAGTTTTGTAATAAAGTTGCTGCAGATACTATCTCTAAATATAATCAATTAAAGCAAGAATTTGATAATAATAAGTTTAATCAGAATATAACTAACATACACTTAGATGAAATGTTTACTAACGGTCTGAGAGAAATGAAAGAATACAATAAATCTCTTAGAGGTGTTATAGTACAATATAAAATTGCTATACTTTTACAAAGTCAGTTACTTGATAATAAAGAGAAAGACTTATAGTTTTAATCAAGAAGATATAATGAAAGAAATAGAAAGAATTTTTACTAATGAAAATAAGCAAAGCAATGACCAATCGAACAGCACCGAGTGAGAGATTACTATATCCAGATTTGTCATCATTATCAGAAAGATTGATAAACGAAAAGATTCAAGCTAATAATAAATTTAACAACAATATTAGCATTATAAAAGATATTAGAAATTATTATGAAACTGAAACTAATAACTATAATAAGAAGTTAAGTAGATATAAGAATTATATTAACATAAGTGAGATAACAGAAATAGTATTATCATCAATAGCAACAACTGCAACAACATTATCAGTTTCATTAACAGGTATAGGATTAGCTTATTCTATACCAACAGCTTTTGCTACAGCAACTGTTTGTGGTTCATTATCAAAAACAATTAATACTAAAATTAGAAATAAAATTACAAAGTATTCACAAATGTATATTTTAGGTAAACAGTTTAGTGATAAGTTTAATAAACTATATACTAAATCAATGAATGATAATAAAATAGATAATGATGAGTATAATGAATTTGTTAAGTTATATGAGGATTATAAGAAGAATAAGAAAAACAAGCTGAGTATTTTTTTAGATTAAAGATTTTAGTGCTTAGTAATTACAATGTTTTTAGTAATAATAATATTAGTATTAATATTTATCGATAAATATATAATCATAATCATAGCTATAATCATAATCAAAAACATAATATAATCATGGATATAATCGGGGATATAATCATAATCATAATCATAATCATAATCCTAAACATAATCATAAACATAAATATAAACATAATCATAATCATAATCAAATAATTATCTTTTCTTTGTACCTAAGTATAACCCTCTACTTTTTTTACTACCTTTATACCTTCACCAATAGTTGCAAATTTAATTAAATCAGGTGTGGCTGATAAAGCAGCTCTAGGGTTTCTAGATGCAGCTGCACTTCCTATTTTACTTGCTATTTCTAATTCTCTTACTGGATTATTAGCTACTTTCTTTCCAAAGTTAACTGTAGCCCTACCAACACTTTTAAAGAAATCTTTAAGTCCTTCTGCTTCTATTTTTGCATCAGATACTGTCATTGATTTATTCCTTCTCCATAAAACACAATTACCTTTTAAAATCTTAGTTCCTTTTGAAGTAATAGCTCCTCCTATATTAACAGTACCACTATAATGTCTACCTCCAACACAATATGAATTATTTTTGAACTTATTTAAAAGACTCATTTCTATCTATAATAAATAATGGAAGTTAAAAAAAATAATCCCTTTGTTATTATTAAGCCTAAACCCAAGCCTAAGCCCAAGGCTAGACCTAAGCCCAAGGTTAAGCTTGAAGCTAGAGGCTTGGCTCTGGAGAATAAAAAAAAATTAGACATTACTTATGCTAAAGGTTTTGTTAATACTAATAAGAAATAGTTAGGTATTAACAAGAGTAACGATTAGAGCTGACTAGCTATAAGTATAAGTATAAGTATATGGTTATGTATAAGTAAAAGTATATAATTATAACAATAACTATATTATACTATAATTATAAATTATCGCTAGAGTTATATCTAAAATTGTAATTATCGCTAGAGTTATATCTTTGACTTAAATTATTACTATGATATAATATCAACCATCTGATTACCATCACTATTAACACTAATAACCTTTCTAGTTAATACTAATGCATGACATATAACATCTGCAACTGCAGCACTAAATTTAAAATTAAGTTGTATTGGTTGTGGACCTATATGATCCCTTTGATATCTAGTATCGAATACATATATTCAATAATTACTTTTGAATGTTCTATGATTTATATATGGTTTTATATTATGTGGTAGCCCATTATAATCTTTATTAAAGCTAACAATCTCTTTAAAAGCCTCATTATAATTATTGAATCCATAATTAATATTCATTCTATCCTCGGGATAAAACTCACTACCAATGTTACAATAACATTCAGTAACATTCATTACATCAAATGTACTTGCATCATGAGTTTTTTCATTAACATTATTATTTTCAAAACCAACTATTCTATATTTCGGTCTTTCCATACCACTTTCCATACCAAGATCAAACAAGAACTTAGTAGCATTGGGCACATTCTTATAAAAATGTCTTTCTTTCATAATAACTAAAGTCTACATTATTCTTTTTACTTAAACCCGTTTGTACAATAATTCTATTGTCATTACTAGGATCAATACTTGGCACACACCATGATATATCTCTAATTTCTATATTACCATCATTAGCAACTGCACCAGGATTAGTATTGACTCTATATAGAGCTCTATCATTATTTATTCCTTTTTAATATTAGTTTAAATCCTAAACCATACATAATCTTTTCTAAATCATTTACGAAACCAAATAGATCACTCATCTTAGTCATCATATACATATGACCTCGTTGTGCAGCAATATGGTCACCTTTAAGTTGACTATCTCTATTGCCCTGATTTCTAACAAAACCACTCTCATATTCATCATCAGTACTATTTAATAACTTATACATCAATAGATTAGGATGACAATGATCTATATATTCAATAGTCCTACCACCACTAGTTTCAAGCTTAATTGAACTAAACAATGCCATCATACCATAATTAACTAATCTGATATTAGCATCATTAGCAAATACACCACCAGCATCATCTGATACAACAAACTCTATCTCTAGATATGAATCACGTAAATTTAAATGATTCTCTTCTCTATTGAGAATGATATTAATATTAGTATTAACCGCATTCATTGTTGCCAGATTATTTGGTTTATATTTTATAATCTTACTTTTATGTATATCATTATTATAACCATAAGTTGTATCCAAATTAAAATCCATTTTTATTAGATAAAAAATGACAGACAACTTGATTTTATATGAACTACAAAATATACACGAAGCTTTAACTAAAACTAAAGAAGAGCATACACTTAACTTTAGAATGATAAAACCAACAGAAAAGTTTAACTTTAGTGAACCTATGCTTAATACAACAAAATTAGGTTTAATTAGATTATCTGTTTATAATTCAGTGTTTAATGTGAATAGGAGAAATAATCAATTCTTATATGCTAGTACTGTTATAGAAGATGATGAAGCTCTACCTCGGGCTCTTAGCTCTGACCCTAACGTTAATCCTATCTCTACCTCAAGCCCAAACATTACATCTATACTTAATCATAATTTTAAAGGAATCCCGTTGCTATATTCAACTATTACACCAGGAGCATATGAGTTAACTGACATAGCAGAATTAATAAAAGAAGAAATTGATGGTAATGTTATAATAGAACGTGATAAGAATACGATGAAATATTTAAAGGAAATAAAACAAGGAGCACTCAGCTTTGATAGAGAAAACTCAATAGCCTCATTACTAAGATTTAGAAAAATAATTTATAAAAAAGGTAGATATAAATCTCAGAAAATTATTGATGTTATGGGTTTTAGTACTATTAACATTCATTGTAATGTGATATCTGGAGCTAAAGATAATGGTAAAGATACAGACATACTATATACTTTTAATCTAACTGAACCACCAGGTTACTTGATAAATATTATACCAACTAATATCTTGTATCAAAATGTAAAAAGAGATAGAATAGAATATATAGAATTTCATATTAAAGATGAGCATGGAAGAGCTATAGACTTTAATGGTGATGTATTAAGTTTTACTTTACAATTGATTTAGACTTATACTTATCTGCGATGCGGGTTCCCGATACTAACACTTAGACTTATCTGCGAAGCAGGTTCCCGATACTTATACTTATACTTATCTGCGAAGCAGGTTCCCGATACTTAGACTTAAACTAAACTACAAAACTTTCCGATCCCAATTAATTCTTAGTTTACCATTAATATTTTTATTTTTAGTTATATCAATGACAATATCATTATAAGGCTCTTTCCATACCTTATTACATATATTAGCAAAATCATTATAACTAAGTTCAACATTATTAAAGAAATCTTGATATATTGATATGAGGACTTTACCTCTCTGTTCAAATAAAATAAATAGATTACAGTTCTCTCTAACACTCTGCCTATCCAGAGAGAACAGGTTTTGATTAAGATATATCATATTACAGTAATTATGTCTACCTCTACAAAAGTATTCATTAATAACTGGTTCTTTGGCTCTAACATCATCAAATATCATTAGTTTCTTTAAATCTTTGTGTAGTTTCTCAGGAGATGGTAAATCTTTTATATCTTTAAAAAATTCAACATCTGCTTTTGGGTTTATTCTTTCTATACCATGGTACTGATCACCAGTAGGTCCAATGATGTATAGCTTATCAAAGTATATACTAGCTAGAATTAGTTTTTTAAATAAGAATGTCTTACCACATTCACTAGGACCAGATATTATATATCTAAAGTTATCTGGGAAAGCGGCTTCAGTAATTATATCATCATTATCGTTTAACCATGAATATGGATATTTATTTATGTTTATAGAGATACTGTTAGTAGGACTATTGTTATTAGGTTTAAACTTTTGATGAGGCTTCACCCATGTTTCACCTTGTTTTTCATCCAATATATATATATATATAAAATTATCATTATCATTATCATTATCATTATCATTGTCATTATCATTATCATTAGCATTATCAATGTCATTACCACTATCATTAGCATTATCATTATCATTATCATTATCAATGACATTATCATTATCATTAACATTAACATTATCTTTATCATTAAAATTATCATTATCATTAACATTAACATTATCTTTATCATTAACATTATCTTTATCAATAACATTAACAATATCTTTATCATTAACATTAACCTCATCATTATCTTTACTACAACCTAAACAAAAACACTCATTATATATTCCTGGATATTTACATTGATTAACTAGAATATTCAAAGCACTTTTAATTCTAAATCCTCTATCAATAAGATAGATCATATATAAACAATAAGCCCCACAATAAGATTCATCATATTGTTGTATTCTCTCATTAGAGCCTAGATCAACATATTCTTCTAAAAATAAAGGTGGAGTTTCTACACCAAAACTATCAAAGTAATACATAGGACCATCTTCTGTTCTTATAACTAAAACCCAATGTGTACCTTCAGTGGGATATAGATTTACAATAATGTTAGAGTTAGGTTCACTTACCATTTCTGGTTAATCATCTCTCATTACAATCTCAATTGGTGTTAGACTTATATCTTTACCTATATCTTTTATTCTAATATCACTCATAGCATTATTATCAATATTAAATTTATTATTGAATTCCTCAAAAGTTAGGATGAGCATTTTTATATAATAAATTTATTAAATCTAAGTCTAATTATAAGTCTAAGTCTAAATCTAAATCAAATCTATATTTATTATATAAAAATGGAAACAGGTAGTTCAGTTTTTATTTTTATTGTTATAATTGGAATTTGTTATATAATATATGATTCAAGACCAAGTAAATATACAAAATTAGAAGAAAGCTTTGGTGGAATTATGAATAGGAGTCCAGTTAGATTTGAATATGAAAAGTCACCATTACATACTATTCTTTATGGTGGAACTGGTACAGGCAAAACATATTTTATTAGACAATATTTAAAATTATACTCAGTCCAAAATCAGGATCAAGATCAAGATCAAGATCGAGATCAAGTTCAAGATCAAGCTAAAATTATAGTTATGGTGTGTAAAGATGACAGAGACTGGATAGATCCTGAGTCTAATAAGTTTTATACTGGGTTTAATAAATGTGATATAAATATGATCACAAAAAATAATATGCATAAATTTCAAAATTGTGTAATAGTATTTGATGATATGGGTGATAGGCTAAATAAGGATATAGGTTATTATTTTACTGAAGGTAGACATTATAATATTCAAATGATTGTAATGTGTCATAAACCAGCTCAAATAATTAATACAGCAAGAATGAGTTGTGATACTATTTATTTAATAACTTATAATGGACCTGACCTATTTAAAAACTTTAATGAGATATATAAATGTGAACATGACTTCAATAAAATAATTAGTGAATTAAATAGTAACTATTATAATTATACAGATGGAATGTCAGATGAACTTCGTTATGGCATAATCAAATATAAAAAAAAGAAAATACTTTTATTATTATTAGTTGTAATAGAACAATGATATATGATTCAAGAGTTGGTTTCCTTGATTTAAAAGCTCTGAGTTTAAAAGATGATTTAGAGAGAGAAGATATAAATAAACTTATAGCATATATGAAACCACTAATGATTAATGCAACCGGTAGAAATGTTATTAATCATGATAATTATCAGTTTTATTTTAATAAACTTCTTACTTTAAATAATATTAAAATTCAGAATGATGTTCTAACTAAAGAAATGATTATGGGAAAGGGTATGAAAATTTTATCAAATATTGGTGGAATTATAGGCGCAGATTTATATATATTTAATTGTTTTTATCCTAATTCAATATCAAGAAATGCTGGAACTGTAGCAATGGGAGCAAGTACAATGTTGAGTAGAGTAAATACATTATTTAATGTTGGATATGGAGAAGAGTTGGAAAGTGAAACACGAAGCAGTTATACTGATCAGGAAAGCAGTTTGGTAAACCACGAACTTTGTTCGTATATTGATCAGTGTAACTATGACTTCGTCAATGAAGAGATGGGAATTTTGAATAGAAAGGGAGGAAGGTTTTTAAACAAACTATATATAAATAATGAAGAATTTAGAGAAGAGATTATAAATTTTGTTAAAGATAAAAAAGAATTAGACATTGATTTGATTTTAGATAAGAGATGTAAAACTAATACACTCAATACTTTAGGAAATAAATATTTAGCAGAATGTATCACATCTAAAGATAATACTGAAGATTTAATTGAAATCATGGCTAAATATTACCCTGTGAAGGATTAGGTAAATATTATAGTTTACCCTATTATAAATGCTTTTACAATGTTTAGAGTGTAACTATAAATGTGGAAACATTGCTGTTTTAAAATATCATTATGAATCATTTCGTAAAGATAAAACTGATAAATGTATGTGTGGTAATATAATATTAAGTGGTATTTGTGCTAATAATTTTTCTCCGTGGGGTTGTTCTTTAAAAAATGAATCTAAGTCTAGTTCTAATTCTAATTCTAATTCTAATTCTAATTCTATTTCTAGTTCTAACCCTAGTTCTAATTCTAGTTCTAACCTTAATTCTAATTCTAATTCTAACCCTAGTTCTAGCTCTAGTTCTAGTTCTGGTTCTGGTTCTAACCCCAGTTCTAGCTCTAGTTCTGGTTCTGGTTCTATCTATGACTATAACCCTAAGTAAATAATTTTGATGAGGGTAAGTATACATGTAGAAGTTGTACTTCAGCTAAAGTTAATTGTCCATATTGTGCTTCTGCTGTGAGATATGATGGGATACGGGCTCATGTAAAGAAACAACATCCAGATGTAGAATTAACTAGAGGATTTAGTAGAAATTTAACAGAAAGATTGGTAAAACCACTTCATGGATCAGTGGAGCTGGTTCCCAGATCTGATATTAACCAAACAGAAGAAAGTTGTTAATGTAAATACTATAATTTTGTATCATTTCTTATTAATAATGGAATAAATATAGAAAAATTAAAAGAAAATATAAATTTATTGAAAAGTATAGATAATTTGAAATAGAAAGTATAAAAAAATATAAAAATATCAAAAAAGAGGGATTCACTCTTTATGAGCAAAAAAGAGCGATCTTTTCTACTGAGGATCACTCCGAATAAGAGTGAATCACTCTTAAATAGTGAAATATAAATTTTGCTCTGATTTTTTGATTTTTTGTTTTATTTTTGATTTTAATTTTAATTTTTATCAAATTTAGAGCTAATATATAGTAGTGGATAAAACAAGGCTTCCAGAAATCAGTAAAGTTTGGCCAGATTCGACATGCGTGATTAGCGCTTGGAGAAAGGGCCAAATTTTTGCTGGTGGCAGGAAGCCTTGTTTTATCCACTACTTATAACCGCCGGGCAGCGATAGCAACGACAATTTTGGCCCCATCGTTGGTCTTTGCATTGAAAAAGTATTCGGATTGTAATTTGGGTCTGCCATTTCTAGATCAGTTTCTTTGCAGTTGTTAAAACCAAATACAGGCAAGTCAAATTTCACTTAAAAAATAAACTAATAAGAGATCACATTGATGTTCAATAAACCTTAAATGGATAAATATCTTTAATTGCTCTCAAACGAAGTTTGTAGCAATTATATTAGTCCTGTCGGTCTTTTTTATGCAATTTTTCGTGTGACACTTTTGACTTTTTGTCCTCAAAAATGGGATAAACAGGTAGCGCCCAGCGGGCGTTAAGTGCTCTTAGAGCCTTTCAGCTCTGTTTTAGCTCAAACTGTTTTGGAGACTTATACTTACTTATGGTGTGAAGGGCGGTTCTTGGAGGTCAAAGACACCCCAACTGTTGCCCCGGCCACCCACTCCCCATCAGCCCCCGGTGCAGATTTTGATATCAGCAATTTTAAAAATATTTGCAATTTTTTCAAGTTTTTTGAACTTTTGAATTTTTTAATCATTTTTTCCAGCACCAGGGTCCTAGGGACCTCCTTCAAGTTTTGATGATAAACTGTAGCATAGTTTCTGGAGTTAATGGAATGGTTATCAATATTATATTGATTCCAGCTTGAGCAACTTTTCGATGAATTTTGATTTTTTTTTATTCAAATTGTCGGAAAATTATTATCTTGTTCTTCTCTAGTTTAAGGATCTTTATGAGCCAGTGATTCTATTTAAAGCTTGCAGTAGGGATACTGGATAGACTCTTGAGACGATGAAATGGTTTTGGAAATTTTAATATTTTGAATTTTAGCAAAATTTTGTTAAAATTTGCGATTGTTTTCAAAATTTTTGATTAAGTTTGGCCCGTTTCTGAGTTTAACAATCATTATTGGCCAACAAAGGTTTTCAAGTCTTGCAGATTGGTTACTTGACTTAAATTCTGAGACAAAATTAGTTTTGAAGATTTTCGCTGTGAAATCTGGAAGCTTTTTCAAATTTTGCAATATTTTGCAAAGTTTTAATATATCCATTTTTTATTTGATTTTTTTTACTAACAAGGCCAGAAAACTAAAATTTGCAGAGTCGAATCAATCTAAAGCTAGCCTCACTGAACCGTGACTAGCTACTGACGAAGACTACCAATCGCCGGTTGTTTGAGAGCTATTTGCCCGACGTTAGTAGGTTATGTTGTTCTTCGTGCAAGGCTCATGGTTTTTATGGCTCCGACAAGTAACTTTTTGAGCATTTAATGTTATTTTTGTAGTCTTAAGATTGAACGTAAGTATATACATGGCTATTTTGGCGTCGAAAGAGCTTATAAGGGAACTATCTAAGGCTCTCAATGGACACTTAATGTTTTTTCGGTAAAAAACATCGGTAGGTACCCAAATTTCATCTTTTTTATTGAAAACGGTTTGGACATTTTAGCTATATTGGCGAGAGTTGGAACGTTTTTGGTTTAATTGGAGAAACGGCAATGGCAGCATCAGTTTTGCAGTTTTGGCTCAGTTGTGATTTTTTATTGTTCAAAAGTTGTTCGCATTGCAATAGCGCGTTGTATTTTTTGCAATTTTATTGAGAAGTCTTTTACGTTTACAGACACGTCTGTTTTCACTTAAACGTCAAATTAAAGAAAAATCTTTTTCATGTTCAAATGAGGCCTGAAGATTTGAAATTGTGTTTGCTTAATAAAGCTCATAACTTTTGTGGCTCCGCTGACAAATTGTTTTTTGTAAATTTTTATTGATTTTATAAGTTTTTGTTTTTTTTTGTTTTTATGACAGAGTCCATCAATCACTATATATAATATGATATCAAGGGAGCTGCCAAGGAAATTATCTAATGCTTTCATTTGATAAACAAAGGTTTTTCAATAAAACAACTCAGTAAGTTTTCAAAATTCGCCATTTATTCCTGATACATTGATTTTCCGCTCAAAATATCTATTTTCAAAACCTTTGGAACTAGTTTTTGTTTTTTTTTTCGCCTTAAACGCATAAGCAAGAATAGCAGGGCCAGAAATGGTCGAGCTGAGGATTTTTACAGCAAAAAAATTTCCTTTAGTTTTTAATTACTTTAGTTACGGACCAAAATGATTTCAACTCAAACCTCAAATATTTGCAGGTCAAAATTAAGAGAAAACAAAGGCCATTGAAACACGCAATAATTCCACCAAAAACATATTTCTTTCTCTTCAAGATCATTTGCGCAAAATTGTTCGTGAAATTTTGAGTTCTGCCTTTATTCGCTGTTAGCTCGTAGTCTTTTGACTTGGTCTCACTTGAGTTTTCAAACTGCTTCCTAAGAATTATGATTTAGCCTGTTTTTATTTTTTTGTTTGAACCATTAAGGTTGTTTTGTCTAATCGCCATATAAATTTTGTTGAAAATAATGATTTTTGAGATTTGCAGCTTTCAATCTTATTTCTGTTACTTTTCAGCTAGTCTCTGGAAAAAGAAGGTTCCCATTTTTTCAAGTGAAAAATTAATAGTCTTCTTTGCCTTTGAAGTTATAAGTAGCTATTTTGACATCGCTACTACAATTTTTAATAACTTTGATATTTCTTTGACAATTTCCAATTTTTCAGGTTCCCTTTTGGCGTGTTTTTTCGATTGTCTTCTTAACGTCACATCCAAGATAAGTCGCATATCAGATCATTCGGCTTTGATAGAAAACGCAACTGGTCATATTGAACTTTTTAGAGAAGAGATTGTAATTTAATAGGCATCGATACTGTTTCCTCGCAAAAATGAATCGACTTTTTGTTCTTTACATTCATTTTTTTTTGCAGCCGTGTGACATTCCGGATATTGGCAGGTCATAATGATTTTGTATGAAGATATAAATGAAACCATTGAACGATTTCAGTTGATAGCTAATGGCTTTCATGACTTTGAATTCAATTGGTTTCAAAAAGTGTTAACATATTTTTCGGTCTATTAGTTACTTATCCTCATTAAGGTTAGGTCCATTGACGAGTCCTATTTTCTGAAGGAACGCAAATCAGTTGGTTTTTAATTTAGCGTTTATCTGTTGATATTTTAACCTTTTTCAAATATTTTTTTTCAAAAACAGATCGACAATGAATTGGTCGTAAAAATTCGTGTTCTTTTATTTGATTTTAATATATGTTTTATCTCATACTCTCCATAGTGAAAGGTTTGATCGGTCATCTAATGAGTTTTTGTTTGTTTGTGTCTCTTCCTCATTTGGTGGGAAAATAAGTCAAAAACGTGATTGAGCGGAGTCGGAACATTATGCGCAAACGCACATTTCTGAGCCTCCTTGTTTTCATCCATGTTGCCTTTATCCCAGCAACTGACTACATTATACAGCCATCATTCTTTTTAATCCAAGTAGGGAAATGTGTCTTATCAGATCTCACACGAAAAAAGTACTCCAATAACAGGAAGGTTCATGTTATAAGTTGTCTTATCTGCTCTCATCTGACAAAACAAAACTTTCGCTAACAAGAATCCTATCCTATTAGATATTATCACCGAATTTTTCAAAGTGCAAGATATTATCGGTTCTTACATCGGGTAAAATTCTGAATAAGCGGATTAAATTTTACGCACAAAATTTTACGCACACAGCGGATTAAATTCTACGCAAAAATTCGGATTAAATTTTACGCACAAAATTCAGGAATTAGTGGGGAGACTAAAAAATTGTTAAGTTTTCTAAAGAATATGACCTTTAAGGAATCGTAGAATTAAACTGCGTGTGTGCGGGAGTGATAATTTGATAGTCTTTCTAACAGTACAAGGAGATTTTGACAAGTCCTGAACTAATGCGATGGTACTCAATGGCGACTGCTGAACAGATTGGGCAATTGGGTCACAAATACAAGGTAAATTAATCTTCATTGTCTAATCCTTCACAAAAAAATCTCAGCAAAACCTGCTATTTTTGTTCATCAGTGCCATTTTCAAATCGGAGAGGAATTATTGAGATTATCGTATTTTTGTCACGTCCCTTTTAATATATATTGCAATTCATAGTAAAGCTAAATTTTCCGCCGCAAAATGACTTAAATCAGGCGAAATTTTGATCGGAAGAGATATAATACGGGTGGTTATTATTCAGCAGATTCTCTTCTCAATGGGCAATTAGTAACACCAAGGGACTTTCATGCAAATACAAAATTTCAGTTTCCAGCTATTTCAAGAGAGGTTTGTATAAATAGATAAAGTGACTTTTGCAAGATCAGGTGTCTGTTCAAAAGTTTAACGAAAAAAATTTGCTGCAAGGTATTAGTGAGCGATCACTATATGCAGAAGGTAGAATTTTAGACTTTGGATTACGCAATCAGATGAGATTGGACCAGTTTCAGATTAAGAACGAGA
>NC_134468.1:81325166-81357666 GCF_964194025.1 Convolutriloba macropyga
TGTGTTGTCTTTGATGTTTTCTTTTATGTATACTAACAAAGTGTTTTTTTCAGAGTTTGCTTTGCTTCTTTCTGCTGCCGTCTCCTCTCAGGTGAGTTTCTTTCCGCTTCTTTGCTCGCTAGCTTGGCTAGCTCTCGCTTTCATTCGGTCTGGTTTGCTCTGCACCGCAGAGCTGCGGTTTTCGGACCGGTTTTTTGGTCCGTGTTCCCACATAGTGGGAAAGTGTTCTTGCAAAGCAAGAAGGTTCGTTGAAGCTTTGCGCTTTTCTTGGGTTTTCATTTTTGAGCTTTGTTAGCTTCCGCTTTCTTTTTTCGGTCTGGTTTGCTGTGCAACGCACAGCTTCGGTTTCCTGAGTGGTCTTTTGGCCCAAATTCCCACTCCGTGGGAATTATTTCTGGCAAAGCAAGAAGGTTCGTTGGTTACGAAAGAAGTACTTAATACGTTGTCAAATTTCACACTCAAAAATTGTGCTTGGGCAATTTCATAAAAAGTCATTTTCAATATAGTCAAGGACTTGTTCAAAAGAATTGAGGTTCTATCTAGGAGTGTCATAACTCTAGTAGGTTCTGAATGAGTGATAATTTTTGATCTAGGTGGTTTACGAAAAAAGTACTTACTACGTTGTTAAATTTCACGCTCAAAAACTGTGCTTGCGCAATTTCATAAAAAGTCATTTCCAATATGGTCAAGGACTTGTTCAAATGAATTGAGGTTCTATGTAGGAATGTCATAGCCCTAGTAGGTTCTGAATGAGTGCTAATTTTTGATCTAGGTGGTTTACGAAAAAAGTACTTACTACGTTGTTAAATTTCACGCTCAAAAACTGTGCTTGCGCAATTTCGTAAAAAGTCATTTTCAATATAGTCAAGGACTTGTTCAAATGAATTGAGGTTCTATCTAGGAGTGTCATAACCCTAGTAGGTTCTGAATGAGTGATACTTTTTGATCTAGGTGGTTTACGAAAAAAGTACTTACTACGTTGTTAAATTTCACGCTCAAAAACTGTGCTTGCGCAATTTCATAAAAAGTCATTTTCAATATGGTCAAGGACTTGTTCAAATGAATTGAGGTTCTATGTAGGAGTGTCATAACCCTAGTAGGTTCTGAATGAGTGCTAAATTTTGATCTAGGTGGTTTACGAAAAAAGTACTTACTACGTTGTTAAATTTCACGCTCAAAAACTGTGCTTGCGCAATTTCGTAAAAAGTCATTTTCAATATAGTCAAGGACTTGTTCAAATGAATTGAGGTTCTATCAAGGAGTGTCATAACCCTAGTAGGTTCTGAATGAGTGATAATTTTTGATCTAGGTGGTTTACGAAAAAAGTACTTACTACGTTGTTAAATTTCACGCTCAAAAACTGTGCTTGCGCAATTTCATAAAAAGTCATTTTCAATATGGTCAAGGACTTGTTCAAATGAATTGAGGTTCTATGTAGGAGTGTCATAACCCTAGTAGGTTCTGAATGAGTGATATTTTTTGATCTAGGTGGTTTACGAAAAAAGTACTTACTATGTTGTCAAATTTCACGCTCAAAAACTGTGCTTGCGCAATTTCATAAAAAGTCATTTTCAATTTGGTCAAGGACTTGTTCAAATGAATTGAGGTTCTATGTAGGAGTGTCATAACCCTAGTAGGTTCTGAATGAGTGCTAATTTTTGATCTAGGTGGTTTACAAAAAAAGTACTTACTACGTTGTTAAATTTCACGCTCAAAAACTGTGCTTGCGCAATTTCGTAAAAAGTCTTTTTCAATATAGTCAAGGACTTGTTCAAATGAATTGAGGTTCTATCTAGGAGTGTCATAACCCTAGTAGGTTCTGAATGAGTGATAATTTTTGATCTAGGTGGTTTACGAAAAAAGTACTTACTACGTTGTTAAATTTCACGCTCAAAAACTGTGCTTGCGCAATTTCATAAAAAGTCATTTTCAATATGCTCAAGGACTTGTTCAAATGAATTGAGGTTCTATGTAGGAGTGTCATAACCCTAGTAGGTTCTGAATGAGTGCTAATGTTTGATCTAGGTGGTTTACGAAAAAAGTACTTACTACGTTGTTAAATTTCACGCTCAAAAACTGTGCTTGCGCAATTTCGTAAAAAGTCATTTTCAATATAGTCAAGGACTTGTTCAAATGAATTGAGGTTCTATCTAGGAGTGTCATAACCCTAGTAGGTTCTGAATGAGTGATAATTTTTGATCTAGGTGGTTTACGAAAAAAGTACTTACTACGTTGTTAAAATTCACGCTCAAAAAAATGTGCTTGCGCACTTTCATAAAGTCATTTTCAATATGGTCAAGGACTTGTTCAAATGAATTGAGGTTCTATGTAGGAGTGTCATAACCCTAGTAGGTTCTGAATGTGTGATAATTTTTGATCTAGGTGGTTTACGAAAAAAGAACTTACTATGTTGTCAAATTTCACGCTAAAAACTATGCTTCTGCAATTTCATAAAAAGTCATTTTCAATATAGTCCAGGACTTGTTCAAATGAACTGAGGTTCTATCTAGGAGTGTCATAACCCTAGTAGGTTCTGAATGAGCGATAATTTTTGATCTAGGTGGTTTACGAAAAAAGTACTTACTACGTTGTTAAATTTCACGCTCAAAAACTGTGCTTGCGCAATTTCATAAAAAGTCATTTTCAATATGGTCAAGGACTTGTTCAAATGAATTGAGGTTCTATGTAGGAGTGTCATAACCCTAGTAGGTTCTGAATGAGTGATAATTTTTGATCTAGGTGGTTTACGAAAAAAGTACTTACTACGTTGTTAAATTTCACGCTCAAAAACTGTGCTTGCGCAATTTCATAAAAAGTCATTTTCAATATGGTCAAGGACTTGTTCAAATGAATTGAGGTTCTATGTAGGAGTGTCATTACCCTAGTAGGTTCTGAATGAGTGATAATTTTTGATCTAGGTGGTTTACGAAAAAAGTACTTACTACGTTGTCAAATTTCACGCTCAAAAACTATGCTTCTGCAATTTCAAAAAAAGTCATTTTCAATAGGACCAAGGACTTGTTCAAATGAATTGAGGGTCTATGTAGGAGTGTCATAACCCTAGTAGGTTCTGAATGAGTGATAATTTTTGATCTAGGTGGTTTCCGAGAAAAGTACTTACTATGTTGTCAAATTTCACGCTCAAAAACTGTGCTTGCGCAATTTCATAAAAAGTCATTTTCAATATGCTCAAGGACTTGTTCAAATGAATTGAGGTTCTATGTAGGAGTGTCATAACCCTAGTAGGTTCTGAATGAGTGCTAATGTTTGATCTAGGTGGTTTACGAAAAAAGTACTTACTACGTTGTTAAATTTCACGCTCAAAAACTGTGCTTGCGCAATTTCGTAAAAAGTCATTTTCAATATAGTCAAGGACTTGTTCAAATGAATTGAGGTTCTATCTAGGAGTGTCATAACCCTAGTAGGTTCTGAATGAGTGATAATTTCTGATCTAGGTGGTTTACGAAAAAAGTACTTACTACGTTGTGAAAATTCACGCTCAAAAACTGTGCTTGCGCACTTTCATAAAGTCATTTTCAATATGGTCAAGGACTTGTTCAAATGAATTGAGGTTCTATGTAGGAGTGTCATAACCCTAGTAGGTTCTGAATTAGTGATAATTTTTGATCTAGGTGGTTTACGAAAAAAGAACTTACTATGTTGTCAAATTTCACGCTAAAAACTATGCTTCTGCAATTTCATAAAAAGTCATTTTCAATATAGTCCAGGACTTGTTCAAATGAACTGAGGTTCTATCTAGGAGTGTCATAACCCTGGTAGGTTCTGAATAAGCGATAATTTTTGATCTAGGTGGTTTACGAAAAAAGTACTTACTACGTTGTTAAATTTCACGCTCAAAAACTGTGCTTGCGCAATTTCATAAAAAGTCATTTTCAATATGGTCAAGGACTTGTTCAAATGAATTGAGGTTCTATGTAGGAGTGTCATAACCCTAGTAGGTTCTGAATGAGTGATAATTTTTGATCTAGGTGGTTTACGAAAAAAGTACTTACTACGTTGTTAAATTTCACGCTCAAAAACTGTGCTTGCGCAATTTCATAAAAAGTCATTTTCAATATGGTCAAGGACTTGTTCAAATGAATTGAGGTTCTATGTAGGAGTGTCATTACCCTAGTAGGTTCTGAATGAGTGATAATTTTTGATCTAGGTGGTTTACGAAAAAAGTACTTACTACGTTGTCAAATTTCACGCTCAAAAACTATGCTTCTGCAATTTCATAAAAAGTCATTTTCAATAGGACCAAGGACTTGTTCAAATGAATTGAGGGTCTATGTAGGAGGGTCATAACCCTAGTAGGTTCTGAATGAGTGATAATTTTTGATCTAGGCGGTTTCCGAAAAAAGTACTTACTATGTTGTCAAATTTCACGCTAAAAACTATGCTTCTGCAATTTCATAAAAAGTCATTTTCAATATGGTCAAGGACTTGTTCAAATGAATTGAGGTTCTATGCAGGAGTGTTATAACCCTAGTAGGTTCTGAAGGAATGCTAATTTTTGATCTAGGTGGTTTCCGAAAAAAGAACTTACTATGTTGTCAAATTTCACGCTAAAAACTATGCTTCTGCAATTTCATAAAAAGTCATTTTCAATATGATCAAGGACTTGTTCAAATGAATTGAGGTTCTATGTAGGAGTGTCATAACCCTAGTAGGTTCTGAATGAGTGATAATTTTTGATCTAGGTGGTTTACGAAAAAAGTACTTACTACGTTGTTAAATTTCACGCTCAAAAACTGTGCTTGCGCAATTTCATAAAAAGTCATTTTCAATATGGTCAAGGACTTGTTCAAATGAATTGAGGTTCTATGTAGGAGTGTCATTACCCTAGTAGGTTCTGAATGAGTGATAATTTTTGATCTAGGTGGTTTACGAAAAAAGTACTTACTACGTTGTCAAATTTCACGCTCAAAAACTATGCTTCTGCAATTTCATAAAAAGTCATTTTCAATAGGACCAAGGACTTGTTCAAATGAATTGAGGGTCTATGTAGGAGAGTCATAACCCTAGTAGGTTCTGAATGAGTGATAATTTTTGATCTAGGTGGTTTCCGAAAAAAGTACTTACTATGTTGTCAAATTTCACGCTAAAAACTATGCTTCTGCAATTTCATAAAAAGTCTTTTTCAATATGGTCAAGGACTTGTTCAAATGAATTGAGGTTCTATGCAGGAGTGTTATAACCCTAGTAGGTTCTGAAGGAATGCTAATTTTTGATCTAGGTGGTTTCCGAAAAAAGAACTTACTATGTTGTCAAATTTCACGCTAAAAACTATGCTTCTGCAATTTCATAAAAAGTCATTTTCAATATGGTCAAGGACCTGTTCAAATGAATTGAGGTTCTATCTAGGAGTCTCATAACCCTAGTAGGTTCTGAATGAGTGATAATTTTTGATCTAGGTGGTTTCCGAAAAAAGTACTTACTATGTTGTCAAATTTCACGCTAAAAACTATGCTTCTGCAATTTCATAAAAAGTCATTTTCAATATGGTCAAGGACTTGTTCAAATGAATTGAGGTTCTATGCAGGAGTGTTATAACCCTAGTAGGTTCTGAAGGAATGCTAATTTTTGATCTAGGTGGTTTCCGAAAAAAGAACTTACTATGTTGTCAAATTTCACGCTAAAAACTATGCTTCTGCAATTTCATAAAAAGTCATTTTCAATATGGTCAAGGACTTGTTCAAATGAATTGAGGTTCTATCTAGGAGTGTCATAACCCTAGTAGGTTCTGAATGAGTGCTAATTTTTGATCTAGGTGGTTTCCGAAAAAAGTACTTATTATGTTGTCAAATTTCACGCTAAAAACTATGCTTCTGCAATTTCATAAAAAGTCATTTTCAATATGGTCAAGGACTTGTTCAAATGAATTGAGGTTCTATCTAGGAGTGTCATAACCCTAGTAGGTTCTGAATGAGTGCTAATTTTTGATCTAGGTGGTTTCCGAAAAAAGTACTTACTATGTTGTCAAATTTCACGCTAAAAACTATGCTTCTGCAATTTCATAAAAAGTCATTTTCAAAGTGGTCAAGGACTTGTTCAAATGAATTGAGGTTCTATGTAGGAGTGTCATAACCCTAGTATGTTATGAATGAGTGATAATTTTTAATCTAGGTGGTTTACGAAAAAAGTACTTACTACGTTGTTAAATTTCACGCTCAAAAACTGTGCTTGCGCAATTTCATAAAAAGTCATTTTCAATATGGTTAAGGACTTGTTCAAATGAATTGAGGTTCTATGCAGGAGTGTCATAACCCTAGTGGGCTCTGAATGATTGGTAAATTTTGATCTAGGTGGTTTACGAAAAAAAGTACTTACTACGTTGTCAAATTTCACGCTCAAAAACTGTGCTTGCGCAATTTCATAAAAAGTCATACTCAATATGGTCAAGGACTTGTTCAAATGAATTGAGGTTTTATGTAGGAGTGTCATAACCCTAGTAGGTTCTGAATGAGTGATAATTTTTGATCTAGGTTGTTTACGAAAAAAGTACTTACTATGTTGTCAAATTTCACGCTAAAAACTATGCTTCTGCAATTTCATAAAAAGTCATTTTCAATATGGTCAAGGACTTGTTCAAATGAATTGAGGTTCTATGTAGGAGTGTCATTACCCTAGTAGGTTCTGAATGAGTGATAATTTTTGATCTAGGTGGTTTACGAAAAAAGTACTTACTACGTTGTCAAATTTCACGCTCAAAAACTATGCTTATGCAATTTCATAAAAAGTCATTTTCAATAGGACCAAGGACTTGTTCAAATGAATTGAGGGTCTATGTAGGAGTGTCATAACCCTAGTAGGTTCTGAATGAGTGATAATTTTTGATCTAGGTGGTTTCCGAAAAAAGTACTTACTATGTTGTCAAATTTCACGCTAAAAACTATGCTTCTGCAATTTCATAAAAAGTCATTTTCAATATGGTCAAGGACTTGTTCAAATGAATTGAGGTTCTATGCAGGAGTGTTATAACCCTAGTAGGTTCTGAAGGAATGCTAATTTTTGATCTAGGTGGTTTCCGAAAAAAGAACTTACTATGTTGTCAAATTTCACGCTAAAAACTATGCTTCTGCAATTTCATAAAATGTCATTTTCAATATGGTCAAGGACTTGTTCAAATGAATTGAGGTTCTATCTAGGAGTGTCATAACCCTAGTAGGTTCTGAATGAGTGATAATTTTTGATCTAGGTGGTTTCCGAAAAAAGTACTTACTATGTTGTCAAATTTCACGCTAAAAACTATGCTTCTGCAATTTCATAAAAAGTCATTTTCAATATGGTCAAGGACTTGTTCAAATGAATTGAGGTTCTATGCAGGAGTGTTATAACCCTAGTAGGTTCTGAAGGAATGCTAATTTTTGATCTAGGTGGTTTCCGAAAAAAGAACTTACTATGTTGTCAAATTTCACGCTAAAAACTATGCTTCTGCAATTTCATAAAAAGTCATTTTCAATATGGTCAAGGACTTGTTCAAATGAATTGAGGTTCTATCTAGGAGTGTCATAACCCTAGTAGGTTCTGAATGAGTGCTAATTTTTGATCTAGGTGGTTTCCGAAAAAAGTACTTATTATGTTGTCAAATTTCACGCTAAAAACTATGCTTCTGCAATTTCATAAAAAGTCATTTTCAATATGGTCAAGGACTTGTTCAAATGAATTGAGGTTCTATCTAGGAGTGTCATAACCCTAGTAGGTTCTGAATGAGTGCTAATTTTTGATCTAGGTGGTTTCCGAAAAAAGTACTTACTATGTTGTCAAATTTCAGGCTAAAAACTATGCTTCTGCAATTTCATAAAAAGTCATTTTCAAAGTGGTCAAGGACTTGTTCAAATGAATTGAGGTTCTATGTAGGAGTGTCATAACCCTAGTATGTTATGAATGAGTGATAATTTTTAATCTAGGTGGTTTACGAAAAAAGTACTTACTACGTTGTTAAATTTCACGCTCAAAAACTGTGCTTGCGCAATTTCATAAAAAGTCATTTTCAATATGGTTAAGGACTTGTTCAAATGAATTGAGGTTCTATGCAGGAGTGTCATAACCCTAGTGGGCTCTGAATGATTGGTAAATTTTGATCTAGGTGGTTTACGAAAAAAAGTACTTACTACGTTGTCAAATTTCACGCTCAAAAACTGTGCTTGCGCAATTTCATAAAAAGTCATACTCAATATGGTCAAGGACTTGTTCAAATGAATTGAGGTTTTATGTAGGAGTGTCATAACCCTAGTAGGTTCTGAATGAGTGATAATTTTTGATCTAGGTTGTTTACGAAAAAAGTACTTACTACGTTGTTAAATTTCACGCTCAAAAACTGTGCTTGCGCAGTTTCATAAAAAGTCATTTTCCATATGGTCAAGGACTTGTTCAAATGAATTGAGGTTCTATCTAGGAGTGTCATAACCCTAGTGGGTTCTGAATGAGTGCTAATTTTTGATCTAGGTGGTTTCCGAAAAAAGTACCTACTATGTTGTCAAATTTCACGCTAAAAACTATGCTTCTGCAATTTCATAAAAAGTCATTTTCAAAGTGGTCAAGGACTTGTTCAAATGAATTGAGGTTCTATGTAGGAGTGTCATAACCCTAGTATGTTATGAATGAGTGATAATTTTTAATCTAGGTGGTTTACGAAAAAAGTACTTACTACGTTGTTAAATTTCACGCTCAAAAACTGTGCTTGCGCAATTTCATAAAAAGTCATTTTCAATATGGTTAAGGACTTGTTCAAATGAATTGAGGTTCTATGCAGGAGTGTCATAACCCTAGTGGGCTCTGAATGATTGGTAAATTTTGATCTAGGTGGTTTACGAAAAAAAGTACTTACTACGTTGTCAAATTTCACGCTCAAAAACTGTGCTTGCGCAATTTCATAAAAAGTCATACTCAATATGGTCAAGGACTTGTTCAAATGAATTGAGGTTTTATGTAGGAGTGTCATAACCCTAGTAGGTTCTGAATGAGTGATAATTTTTGATCTAGGTTGTTTACGAAAAAAGTACTTACTACGTTGTTAAATTTCACGCTCAAAAACTGTGCTTGCGCAGTTTCATAAAAAGTCATTTTCCATATGGTCAAGGACTTGTTCAAATGAATTGAGGTTCTATCTAGGAGTGTCATAACCCTAGTGGGTTCTGAATGAGTGCTATTTTTTGATCTAGGTGGTTTCCGAAAAAAGTACCTACTATGTTGTCAAATTTCACGCTAAAAACTATGCTTCTGCAATTTCATAAAAAGTCATTTTCAATACGGCCAAGGGTTGTTCAAATGAATTGAGGTTCTATGTAGGAGTGTCACAACCCTAGTAGGTTCTGAATGAGTGCTAATTTTTGATCTAGGTGGTTTACGAAAAAAGTACTTACTACGTTGTTAAATTTCACGCTCAAAAACTGTGCTTGCGCAATTTCATAAAAAGTCATTTTCAATATGGTCAAGGACTTGTTCAAATGAATTGAGGTTCTATGTAGGAGTGTCATAACCCTAGTAGGTTCTGAATGAGTTATAATTTTTGATCTAGGTGGTTTACGAAAAAAGAACTTCCTATGTTGTCAAATTTCACGCTAAAAACTTTGCATCTGCAATTTCATAAAAAGTCATTTTCAATATGGTCAAGGACTTGTACAAATGAATTGAGGTTCTATGTAGGAGTGTCATAACCCTAGTAGGTTCTGAATGAGTGATAATTTTTGATCTAGGTGGTTTACGAAAAAAGTACTTACTACGTTGTTAAATTTCACGCTCAAAAACTGTGCTTGCGCAATTTCATAAAAAGTCATTTTCAATATGATCAAGGACTTGTTCAAATGAATTGAGGTTCTATGTAGGAGTGTCATAACCCTAGTAGGTTCTGAATGAGTGATAATTTTTGATCTAGGTGGTTTACGAAAAAAGTACTTACTACGTTGTTAAATTTCACGCTCAAATCTATGCTTCTGCAATTTCATAAAAAGTCATTTTCAATATGGTCAAGGGCTTGTTCAAATGAATTGAGGTTCTATCTAGGAGTGTCATAACCCTAGTAGGTTCTGAATGGGTGATAATTTTTGATCTAGGTGGTTTACGAAAAAAGTACTTACTACGTTGTTAAATTTCACGCTCAAAAACTGTGCTTGCGCAATTTCATAAAAAGTCATTTTCAATATGGTCAAGGACTTGTTCAAATGAATTGAGGTTCTATGTAGGAGTGTCATAACCCTAGTAGGTTCTGAATGAGTGATAATTTTTGATCTGGGTGGTTTACGAAAAAAGAACTTACTATGTTGTCAAATTTCACGCTAAAAACTATGCTTCTGCAATTTCATAAAAAGTCATTTTCAATATAGTCCAGGACTTGTTCAAATGAATTGAGGTTCTATCTAGGAGTGTCATAACCCTAGTTGGTTCTGAATGAGTGATAATTTTTGATCTAGGTGGTTTACGAAAAAAGTACTTACTACGTTGTTAAATTTCACGCTCAAAAACTGTGCTTGCGCAATTTCATAAAAAGTCATTTTCAATATGGTCAAGGACTTGTTCTAATGAATTGAGGTTCTATGTAGGAGTGTCATAACCCTAGTAGGTTCTGAATGAGTGATAATTTTTGATCTAGGTGGTTTACGAAAAAAGTACTTACTACGTTGTTAAATTTCACGCTCAAAAACTGTGCTTGCGCAATTTCATAAAAAGTCATTTTCAATATGATCAAGGACTTGTTCAAATGAATTGAGGTTCTATGTAGGAGTGTCATAACCCTAGTAGGTTCTGAATGAGTGATAATTTTTGATCTAGGTGGTTTACGAAAAAAGTACTTACTACGTTGTCAAATTTCACGCTCAAAAACTATGCTTCTGCAATTTCATAAAAAGTCATTTTCAATAGGACCAAGGACATGTTCAAATGAATTGAGGGTCTATGTAGGAGTGTCATAACCCTAGTAGGTTCTGAATGAGTGATAATTTTTGATCTAGGTGGTTTCCGAAAAAAGTACTTACTATGTTGTCAAATTTCACGCTAAAAACTATGCTTCTGCAATTTCATAAAAAGTCATTTTCAATATGGTCAAGGACTTGTTCAAATGAATTGGGGTTCTATGCAGGAGTGTTATGACCCTAGTAGGTTCTGATTGAGTGCTAATTTTTGATCTAGGTGGTTTCCGAAAAAAGTACTTACTATGTTGTCAAATTTCACGCTAAAAACTATGCTTCTGCAATTTCATAAAAAGTCATTTTCAATATGGTCAAGGACTTGTTCAAATGAATTGAGGTTCTATCTAGGAGTGTCATAACCCTAGTAGGTTCTGAATGAGTGCTAATTTTTGATCTAGGTGGTTTTCGAAAAAAGTACTTACTATGTTGTCAAATTTCACGCTAAAAACTATGCTTCTGCAATTTCATAAAAAGTCATTTTCAATATGGTCAAGGACTTGTTCAAATGAATTGAGATTCTATGTAGGAGTGTCATAACCCTAGTAGGTTATGAATGAGTGATAATTTTTGATCTAGGTGGTTTACGAAAAAAGTACTTACTACGTTGTTAAATTTCACGCTCAAAAACTGTGCTTGCGCAATTTCATAAAAAGTCATTTTCAATATGGTTAAGGACTTGTTCAAATGAATTGAGGTTCTATGTAGGAGTGTCATAACCCTAGTAGGTTCTGAATGAGTGATAATTTTTGATCTAGGTGGTTTACGAAAAAAGTACTATACTACGTTGTTAAATTTAACGCTCAAAAACTGGGCTTGCGCAATTTCATAAAAAGTCATTTTCAATATGGTCAAGGACTTGTTCAAATGAATTGAGGTTCTATCTAGGAGTGTCATAACCCTAGTAGGTTCTGAATGAGTGCTAATTTTTGATCTAGGTGGTTTCCGAAAAAAGTACTTACTATGTTGTCAAATTTTACGCTAAAAACTATGCTTCTGCAATTTCATAAATAGTCATTTTCAATATGGTCAAGGACTTGTTCAAATGAATTGAGGTTCTATGTAGGAGTGTCATAACCCTAGTAGCTTCTGAATGAGTGATAATTTTTGATCTAGGTGGTTTACGAAAAAAGTACTTACTACGTTGTCAAATTTCACGCTCAAAAACTATGCTTCTGCAATTTCATAAAGAGTCATTTTCAATAGGACCAAGGACTTGTTCAAATGAATTGAGGGTCTATGAAGGAGTGTCATAACCCTAGTAGGTTCTGAATGAGTGATAAGGTTTGATCTAGGTGGTTTCCGAAAAAAGTACTTACTATGTTGTCAAATTTCACGCTAAAAACTATGCTTCTGCAATTTCATAAAAAGTCATTTTCAATATGGTCAAGGACTTGTTCAAATGAATTGAGGTTCTATCTAGGAGTGTCATAACCCTAGTAGGTTCTGAATGAGTGCTAATTTTTGATCTAGGTGGTTTCCGAAAAAAGTACTTACTATGTTGTCAAATTTCACGCTAAAAACTATGCTTCTGCAATTTCATAAAAAGTCATTTTCAATATGGTCAAGGACTTGTTCAAATGAATTGAGGTTCTATGTAGGAGTGTCATAACCCTAGTAGGTTATGAATGAGTGATAGTTTTTGATCTAGGTGGTTTACGAAAAAAGTACTTACTACGTTGTTAAATTTCACGCTCAAAAACTGCGTGCGCAATTTCATAAAAAGTCATTTTCAATATGGTTAAGGACTTGTTCAAATGAATTGAGGTTCTATGTAGGAGTGTCATAACCCTAGTAGGTTCTGAATGAGTGATAATTTTTGATCTAGGTGGTTTACGAAAAAAGTACTATACTACGTTGTTAAATTTAACGCTCAAAAACTGGGCTTGCGCAATTTCATAAAAAGTCATTTTCAATATGGTCAAGGACTTGTTCAAATGAATTGAGGTTCTATCTAGTAGTGTCATAACCCTAGTAGGTTCTGAATGAGTGCTAATTTTTGATCTAGGTGGTTTCCGAAAAAAGTACTTACTATGTTGTCAAATTTTACGCTAAAAACTATGCTTCTGCAATTTCATAAAAAGTCATTTTCAATATGGTCAAGGACTTGTTCAAATGAATTGAGGTTCTATGTAGGAGTGTCATAACCCTAGTAGGTTCTGAATGAGTGATAATTTTTGATCTAGGTGGTTTACGAAAAAAGTACTTACTACGTTGTTAAATTTCACGCTCAAAAACTGTGCTTGCACAACTTCATAAAAAGTCATTTTCAATATAGTCAAGGACTTGTTCAAATGAATTGAGGTTCTATCTAGGAGTGTCATAGTCCTAGTAGGTTCTGAATGAGTGCTAATTTTTGATCTAGGTGGTTTCCGAAAAAAGTACTTATTATGTTGTCAAACTTCACGCTAAAAACTATGCTTCTGCAATTTCATAAAAAGTCATTTTCAATATGGTCAAGGACTTGTTCAAATGAATTGGGGTTCTATGTAGGAGTGTCATAACCCTAGTAGGTTCTGAATGAGTGCTAATTTTTGATCTAGGTGGTTTCCGAAAAACGTACTTACTATGTTGTCAAAATTCACGCTCAAAAACTGTGCTGGTGCATTTTCATAAAAAGTCATTTTCAATATAGTCAAGGACTTGTTCAAATGATATGAGGTTCTATGTAGGAGTGTCATAACCCTAGTAGGTTCTGAATGAGTGATAATTTTTGATCTAGGTAGTTTACGAAAAAAGTACTTAGTACGTTGTCAAATTTCACGCTCAAAAACTGTGCTTATGCAATTTCATAAAAAGTCTTTTTCAATATGGTCAAGGACTTGTTCAAATGAATTGAGGTTCTATGCAGGAGTGTCATAACCCTAGTAGGTTCTGAATGAGTGATAATTTTTGATCTAGGTGGTTTACGAAAAAAGTACTTACTACGTTGTCAAATTTCACGCTCAAAAACTGTGCTGGTGCATTTTCATAAAAAGTCATTTTCAATATGGTCAAGGACTTGTTCAAATGAATTGAGGTTCTATGCAGGAGTGTCATACCCTTAGTAGGTTCTGAATGAGTGATAATTTTTGATCTAGGTGGTTTCCGAAAAAAGTACTTACTATGTTGTCAAATTTCACGCTCAAAAACTTTGCTTCTGCAATTTCATAAAAAGTCATTTTCAATATGGCCAAGGACTTGTTCAAATGAATTGAGGGTCTATGTAGGAGTGTCATAACCCTAGTAGGTTCTGAATGAGTGATAATTTTTTGATCTAGGTGGGTTACGAAAAAAGTACTTACTATGTTGTCAAATTTCACGCTCAAAAACTATGCTTCTGCAATTTCATAAAAAGTCATTTTCAATATGGCCAAGGACTTGTTCAAATGAATTGAGGGTCTATGTAGGATTGTCATAACCCTAGTAGGTTCTGAATGAGTGATAATTTTTGATCTAGGTGGTTTACGAAAAAAGTACTTACTACGTTGTCAAATTTCACGCTCAAAAACTGTGCTTATGCAATTTCATAAAAAATCTTTTTCAATATGGTCAAGGACTTGTTCCAATGAATTGAGGTTCTATGCAGGAGTGTCATAACCCTAGTAGGTTCTGATTGAGTGATAATTTTTGATCTAGAAGGTTTACGAAATAAGTACTTGTCAAATTTCACGCTCAAAAACTGTGCTGGTGCATTTTCATAAAAAGTCATTTTCAATATGGTCAAGGACTTGTTCAAATGATATGAGGTTCTATCTAGGAGTGTCATAACCCTAGTAGGCTCTGAATGAGTGCTAATTTTTGATCTAGGTGGTTTCCGAAAAAAGTACTTACAATGTTGTCAAATTTCACGCTCAAAAACTATGCTTCTGCAATTTCATAAAAAGTCATTTTCAAAATGGCCAAGGACTTGTTCAAATGAATTGAGGGTCTATGTAGGAGTGTCATAACCCTAGTAGGTTCTGAATGAGTGATAATTTTTGATCTAGGTGGGTTACGAAAAAAGTACTTACTATGTTGTCAAATTTCACGCTAAAAACTATGCTTCTGCAATTTCATAAAAAGTCATTTTCAATATGGTCAAGGACTTGTTCAAATGATATGAGGTTCTATCTAGGAGTGTCATAACCCTAGTAGGTTCTGAATGAGTGCTAATTTTTGATCTAGGTGGTTTCCGAAAAAAGTACTTACAATGTTGTCAAATTTCACGCTCAAAAACTATGCTTCTGCAATTTCATAAAAAGTCATTTTCAAAATGGCCAAGGACTTGTTCAAATGAATTGAGGGTCTATGTAGGAGTGTCATAACCCTAGTAGGTTCTGAATGAGTGATAATTTTTGATCTAGGTGGTTTACGAAAAAAGTACTTACTATGTTGTCAAATTTCACGCTCAAAAACTGTGCTTGCGCAATTTCATAAAAAGTCATTTTCAATATGGTCAAGGTCTTGTTCAAATGATTTGAGGTTCTATGTAGGAGTGTCATAACCCTAGTAGGTTCTGAATGAGTGATAATTTTTGATCTAGGTGGTTTCCGAAAAAAGTACTTACTATGTTGTCAAATTTCACGCTCAAAAACTGTGCTTATGCAATTTCATAAAAAGTCTTTTTCAATATGGTCAAGGACTTGTTCAAATGAATTGAGGTTCTATGCAGGAGTGTCATAACCTTAGTAGGTTCTGAATGAGTGATAATTTTTGATCTAGGTGGTTGACGAAAAAAGTACTTACTATGTTGTCAAATTTCACGCTCAAAAACTGTGCTTGCGCAATTTCATAAAAAGTCATTTTCAATATGGTCAAGGACTTGTTCAAATGAATTGAGGTTTTATGTAGGACTGTCATAACCCTATTAGGTTCTGAATGAGTGATAATTTTTGATCTAGGTGGTTTCCGAAAAAAGTACTTACTATGTTGTCAAATTTCACGCTCAAAAACTGTGCTTATGCAATTTCATAAAAAGTCTTTTTCAATATGGTCAAGGACTTGTTCAAATGAATTGAGGTTCTATGCAGGAGTGTCATAACCTTAGTAGGTTCTGAATGAGTGGTAATTTTTGATCTAGGTGGTTTACGAAAAAAGTACTTACTACGTTGTCAAATTTCACGCTCAAAAACTGTTCTTGCGCAATTTCATAAAAAGTCATTTTCAATATGGTCAAGGACTTGTTCAAATGAATTGAGATTCTATGCAGGATTGTCATAACCTTAGTAGGTTCTGAATGAGTGATAATTTTTGATCTAGGTGGGTTACGAAAAAAGTACTTACTACGTTGTCAAATTTCACGCTCAAAAACTGTGCTTGCGCAATTTCATAAAAAGTCATTTTCAATATGGTCAAGAACTTGTTCAAATGAATTGAGGTTCTATGTAGGAGTGTCATAACCCTAGTGGGTTCTGAATGAGTGATAATTTTTGATCTAGGTGGTTTCCGAAAAAAGTACTTACTATGTTGTCAAATTTCACGCTCAAAAACTGTGCTTCTGCATTTTCATAAAAAGTCTTTTTCAATATGGTCAAGGACTTGTTCAAATGAATTGAGGTTCTATGCAGGAGTGTCATAACCCTAGTAGGTTCTGAATGAGTGATAATTTTTGATCCAGGTGGTTTACGAAAAAAGTACTTACTACGTTGTCAAATTTCACTCTCAAAAACTGTGCTGGTGCATTTTCATAAAAAGGCATTTTCAATATGGTCAAGGACTTGTTCAAATGAATTGAGGTTCTATGTAGGAGTGTCATAACCCTAGTAGGTTCTGAATGAGTGATAATTTAATCTAGGTGGTTTACGAAAAAAGTACTTACTACGTTGTCAAATTTCACGCTCAAAAACTGTGCTTGCGCAATTTCATAAAAAGTCATTTTCAATATGGTCAAGGACTTGTTCAAATGAATTGAGGTTCTATGTAGGAGTGTCATAACTCTAGTAGGTTCTGAATGAGTGATAATTTTTGATCTAGGTGGTTTACGAAAAAAGTACTTACTACGTTGTCAAATTTCACGCTCAAAAACTGTTCTTGCGCAATTTCATAAAAAGTCATTTTCAATATGGTCAAGGACTTGTTCAAATGAATTGAGGTTCTATGCAGGATTGTCATAACCTTAGTAGGTTCTGAATGAGTGATAATTTTTGATCTAGGTGGGTTACGAAAAAAGTACTTACTACGTTGTCAAATTTCACTCTCAAAAACTGTGCTGGTGCATTTTCATAAAAAGGCATTTTCAATATGGTCAAGGACTTGTTCAAATGAATTGAGGTTCTATGTAGGAGTGTCATAACCCTAGTAGGTTCTGAATGAGTGATAATTTAATCTAGGTGGTTTACGAAAAAAGTACTTACTACGTTGTCAAATTTCACGCTCAAAAACTGTGCTTGCGCAATTTCATAAAAAGTCATTTTCAATATGGTCAAGGACTTGTTCAAATGAATTGAGGTTCTATGTAGGAGTGTCATAACTCTAGTAGGTTCTGAATGAGTGATAATTTTTGATCTAGGTGGTTTACGAAAAAATTACTTAGTACGTTGTCAAATTTCACGCTCAAAAACTGTGCTTATGCAATTTCGTAAAAAGTCTTTTTCAATATGGTCAAGGACTTGTTCAAATGAATTGAGGCTCTATGCAGGAGTGTCATAACCTTAGTAGGTTCTGAATGAGTGATAATTTTTGATCTAGGTTGTTTACGAAAAAAGTACTTACTATGTTGTCAAATTTCACGCGCAAAAACTGTGCTTGCGCAATTTCATAAAAAGTCGTTTTCAATATGGTCAAGGACTTGTTCAAATGAATTGAGGTTCTATGTAGGAGTGTCATAACCCTAGTAGGTTCTGAATGAGTGATAATTTTTGATCTAGGTGGTTTCCGAAAAAAGTACTTACTATGTTGTCAAATTTCACGCTCAAAAACTGTGCTTATGCAATTTCATAAAAAGTCTTTTTCAATATGGTCAAGGACTTGTTCAAATGAATTGAGGTTCTATGCAGGAGTGTCATAACCTTAGTAGGTTCTGAATGAGTGATAATTTTTGATCTAGGTGGTTTACGAAAAAAGTACTTACTACGTTGTCAAATTTCGCGCTCAAAAACTGTGCTTGCGCAATTTCATAAAAAGTCATTTTCAATATGGTCAAGGACTTGTTCAAATGAATTGAGGTTCTATGTAGGAGTGTCATCACTCTAGTAGGTTCTGAATGAGTGATAATTTTTGATCTAGGTGGTTTACGAAAAAAGTACTTAGTACGTTGTCAAATTTCACGCTCAAAAACTGTGCTTATGCAATTTCATAAAAAGTCTTTCAATATGGTCAAGGACTTGTTCAAATGAATTGAGGTTCTATGCAGGAGTGTCATAACCCTAGTAGGTTCTGAATGAGTGATAATTTTTGGTCTAGGTGGTTTCCGAAAAAAGTACTTACTACGTTGTCAAATTTCACGCTCAAAAAGTGTGCTTGCGCAATTTCATAAAAAGTCATTTTCAATATGGTCAAGGACTTGTTCAAATGAATTGAGGTTCTATGTAGGAGTGTCATAACCCTAGTAGGTTCTGAATGAGTGATAATTTTTGATCTAGGTGGTTTACGAAAAAAGTACTTACTACGTTGTCAAATTTCACTCTCAAAAACAGTGCTGGTGCATTTTCATAAAAAGTCATTTTCAATATGGTCAAGGACTTGTTCAAATGAATTGAGGTTCTATGTAGGAGTGTCATAACCCTAGTAGGTTCTAAATGAGTGATAATTTTTGATCTAGGTGGTTTCCGAAAAAAGTACTTACTACGTTGTCAAATTTCACGCTCAAAAACTGTGCTTGCGCAATTTCATAAAAAGTCATTTTCAATATGGTCAAGGACTTGTTCAAATGAATTGAGGTTCTATGTAGGAGTGTCATAACCCTAGTAGGTTCTGAATGAGTGATAATTTTTGATCTAGGTGGTTTACGAAAAAAGTACTTACTACGTTGTCAAATTTCACTCTCAAAAACAGTGCTGGTGCATTTTCATAAAAAGTCATTTTCAATATGGTCAAGGACTTGTTCAAATGAATTGAGGTTCTATGTAGGAGTGTCATAACCCTAGTATGTTCTGAATGAGTGATAATTTTTGATCTAGGTGGTTTACGAAAAAAGTACTTACTACGTTGTCAAATTTCACGCTCAAAAACTGTGCTTGCGCAATTTCATAAAAAGTCATTTTCAATATGGTCAAGGACTTGTTCAAATGAATTGAGGTTCTATGTAGGAGTGTCATAACCCTAGTAGGTTCTGAATGAGTGATAATTTTTGATCTAGGTGGTTTACGAAAAAAGTACTTACTACGTTGTCAAATTTCACTCTCAAAAACAGTGCTGGTGCATTTTCATAAAAAGTCATTTTCAATATGGTCAAGGACTTGTTCAAATGAATTGAGGTTCTATGTAGGAGTGTCATAACCCTAGTAAGTTCTGAATGAGTGATAATTTTTGATCTAGGTGGTTTACGAAAAAAGTACTTACTACGTTGTCAAATTTCACGCTCAAAAACTGTGCTTGCGCAATTTCATAAAAAGTCATTTTCAATATGGTCAAGGACTTGTTCAAATGAATTGAGGTTCTATATAGGAGTGTCATAACCCTAGTAGGTTCTGAATGAGTGATAATTTTTGATCTAGGTGGTTTACGAAAAAAGTACTTACTACGTTGTCAAATTTCACTCTCAAAAACAGTGCTGGTGCATTTTCATAAAAAGTCATTTTCAATATGGTCAAGGACTTGTTCAAATGAATTGAGGTTCTATGTAGGAGTGTCATAACCCTAGTAGGTTCTGAATGAGTGATAATTTTTGATCTAGGTGGTTTCCGAAAAAAGTACTTACTATGTTGTCAAATTTCACGCTCAAAAACTGTGCTGGTGCATTTTCATAAAAAGTCATTTTCAATATAGTCAAGGACTTGTTCAAATGAATTGAGGTTCTATGTAGGAGTGTCATAACCCTAGTAAGTTCTGAATGAGTGATAATTTTTGATCTAGGTGGTTTACGAAAAAAGTACTTACTACGTTGTCAAATTTCACGCTCAAAAACTGTGCTTGCGCAATTTCATAAAAAGTCATTTTCAATATGGTCAAGGACTTGTTCAAATGAATTGAGGTTCTATATAGGAGTGTCATAACCCTAGTAGGTTCTGAATGAGTGATAATTTTTGATCTAGGTGGTTTACGAAAAAAGTACTTACTACGTTGTCAAATTTCACTCTCAAAAACAGTGCTGGTGCATTTTCATAAAAAGTCATTTTCAATATGGTCAAGGACTTGTTCAAATGAATTGAGGTTCTATGTAGGAGTGTCATAACCCTAGTAGGTTCTGAATGAGTGATAATTTTTGATCTAGGTGGTTTACGAAAAAAGTACTTACTACGTTGTCAAATTTCACTCTCAAAAACAGTGCTGGTGCATTTTCATAAAAAGTCATTTTCAATATGGTCAAGGACTTGTTCAAATGAATTGAGGTTCTATGTAGGAGTGTCATAACCCTAGTAAGTTCTGAATGAGTGATAATTTTTGATCTAGGTGGTTTACGAAAAAAGTACTTACTACGTTGTCAAATTTCACGCTCAAAAACTGTGCTTGCGCAATTTCATAAAAAGTCATTTTCAATATGGTCAAGGACTTGTTCAAATGAATTGAGGTTCTATGTAGGAGTGTCATAACCCTAGTAGGTTCTGAATGAGTGATAATTTTTGATCTAGGTGGTTTACGAAAAAAGTACTTACTACGTTGTCAAATTTCACTCTCAAAAACAGTGCTGGTGCATTTTCATAAAAAGTCATTTTCAATATGGTCAAGGACTTGTTCAAATGCATTGAGGTTCTATGTAGGAGTGTCATAACCCTAGTAAGTTCTGAATGAGTGATAATTTTTGATCTAGGTGGTTTACGAAAAAAGTACTTACTACGTTGTCAAATTTCACGCTCAAAAACTGTGCTTGCGCAATTTCATAAAAAGTCATTTTCAATATGGTCAAGGACTTGTTCAAATGAATTGAGGTTCTATATAGGAGTGTCATAACCCTAGTAGGTTCTGAATGAGTGATAATTTTTGATCTAGGTGGTTTACGAAAAAAGTACTTACTACGTTGTCAAATTTCACTCTCAAAAACAGTGCTGGTGCATTTTCTTAAAAAGTCATTTTCAATATGGTCAAGGACTTGTTCAAATGAATTGAGGTTCTATGTAGGAGTGTCATAACCCTAGTAGGTTCTGAATGAGTGATAATTTTTGATCTAGGTGGTTTCCGAAAAAAGTACTTACTATGTTGTCAAATTTCACGCTCAAAAACTGTGCTGGTGCATTTTCATAAAAAGTCATTTTCAATATGGTCAAGGACTTGTTCAAATGAATTGAGGTTCTATGTAGGAGTGTCATAACCCTAGTAAGTTCTGAATGAGTGATAATTTTTGATCTAGGTGGTTTACGAAAAAAGTACTTACTACGTTGTCAAATTTCACGCTCAAAAACTGTGCTTGCGCAATTTCATAAAAAGTCATTTTCAATATGGTCAAGGACTTGTTCAAATGAATTGAGGTTCTATATAGGAGTGTCATAACCCTAGTAGGTTCTGAATGAGTGATAATTTTTGATCTAGGTGGTTTACGAAAAAAGTACTTACTACGTTGTCAAATTTCACTCTCAAAAACAGTGCTGGTGCATTTTCATAAAAAGTCATTTTCAATATGGTCAAGGACTTGTTCAAATGAATTGAGGTTCTATGTAGGAGTGTCATAACCCTAGTAGGTTCTGAATGAGTGATAATTTTTGATCTAGGTGGTTTCCGAAAAAAGTACTTACTATGTTGTCAAATTTCACGCTCAAAAACTGTGCTGGTGCATTTTCATAAAAAGTCATTTTCAATATAGTCAAGGACTTGTTCAAATGAATTGAGGTTCTATGTAGGAGTGTCATAACCCTAGTAAGTTCTGAATGAGTGATAATTTTTGATCTAGGTGGTTTACGAAAAAAGTACTTACTACGTTGTCAAATTTCACGCTCAAAAACTGTGCTTGCGCAATTTCATAAAAAGTCATTTTCAATATGGTCAAGGACTTGTTCAAATGAATTGAGGTTCTATATAGGAGTGTCATAACCCTAGTAGGTTCTGAATGAGTGATAATTTTTGATCTAGGTGGTTTACGAAAAAAGTACTTACTACGTTGTCAAATTTCACTCTCAAAAACAGTGCTGGTGCATTTTCATAAAAAGTCATTTTCAATATGGTCAAGGACTTGTTCAAATGAATTGAGGTTCTCTGTAGGAGTGTCATAACCCTAGTAGGTTCTGAATGAGTGATAATTTTTGATCTAGGTGGTTTCCGAAAAAAGTACTTACTATGTTGTCAAATTTCACGCTCAAAAACTGTGCTGGTGCATTTTCATAAAAAGTCATTTTCAATATAGTCAAGGACTTGTTCAAATGATATGAGGTTCTATGTAGGAGTGTCATAACCCTAGTAGGTTCTGAATGAGTGATAATTTTTGATCTAGGTGGTTTACGAAAAAAGTACTTACTACGTTGTCAAATTTCACTCTCAAAAACTGTGCTTGTGCATTTTCATAAAAAGTCATTTTCAATATGGTCGAGGACTTGTTCAAATGAATTGAGGTTCTATGTAGGAGTGTCATAACCCTAGTAGGTTCTCAATGAGTGATAATTTTTTATCTAGTTGGTTTCCGAAAAAAGTACTTACTATGTTGTCAAATTTCACTCTCAAATACTGTGCTTGCGCAATTTCATAAAAAGTCATTTTCAATATGGTCAAGGACTTGTTCAAATGAATTGAGGTTCTTTGTAGGAGTGTCATAACCCTAGTGGGTTCTGAATGAGTGATAATTTTTGATCTAGGTGGTTTACGAAAAAAGTACTTACTACGTTGTCAAATTTCACTCTCAAAAACAGTGCTGGTGCATTTTCATAAAAAGTCATTTTCAATATGGTCAAGGACTTGTTCAAATGAATTGAGGTTCTCTGTAGGAGTGTCATAACCCTAGTAGGTTCTGAATGAGTGATAATTTTTGATCTAGGTGGTTTCCGAAAAAAGTACTTACTATGTTGTCAAATTTCACGCTCAAAAACTGTGCTGGTGCATTTTCATAAAAAGTCATTTTCAATATAGTCAAGGACTTGTTCAAATGATATGAGGTTCTATGTAGGAGTGTCATAACCCTAGTAGGTTCTGAATGAGTGATAATTTTTGATCTAGGTGGTTTACGAAAAAAGTACTTACTACGTTGTCAAATTTCACTCTCAAAAACTGTGCTTGTGCATTTTCATAAAAAGTCATTTTCAATATGGTCGAGGACTTGTTCAAATGAATTGAGGTTCTATGTAGGAGTGTCATAACCCTAGTAGGTTCTCAATGAGTGATAATTTTTTATCTAGTTGGTTTCCGAAAAAAGTACTTACTATGTTGTCAAATTTCACTCTCAAATACTGTGCTTGCGCAATTTCATAAAAAGTCATTTTCAATATGGTCAAGGACTTGTTCAAATGAATTGAGGTTCTTTGTAGGAGTGTCATAACCCTAGTGGGTTCTGAATGAGTGATAATTTTTGATCTAGGTGGTTTACGAAAAAAGTACTTACTACGTTGTCAAATTTCACACTCAAAAACTGTGCTTGCGCAATTTCATAAAAAGTCATTTTCAATATGGTCAAGGACTTGTTCAAATGAATTGAGGTTCTATGTAGGAGTGTCATAACCCTAGTAGGTTCTGAATGAGTGATAATTTTTGATCTAGGTGGTTTACGAAAAAAGTACTCACTACGTTGTCAAATTTCACTCTCAAAAACAGTGCTGGTGCATTTTCATAAAAAGTCATTTTCAATATGGTCAAGGACTTGTTCAAATGAATTGAGGTTCTATGTAGGAGTGTCATAACCCTAGTAGGTTCTGAATGAGTGATAATTTTTGATCTAGGTGGTGTACGAAAAAAGTACTTACTACGTTGTCAAATTTCACGCTCAAAAACTGTGCTTGCGCAATTTCATAAAAATTCATTTTCAATATGGTCAAGGACTTGTTCAAATGAATTGAGGTTCTATGTAGGAGTGTCATAACACTAGTGGGTTCTGAATGAGTGATAATTTTTGATCTAGGTGGTTTACGAAAAAAGTACTTACTACGTCGTCAAATTTCACTCTCAAAAACTGTGCTGGTGCATTTTCATAAAAAGTCATTTTCAATATGGTCAAGGACTTGTTCAAAAGAATTGAGGTTCTATGTAGGAGTGTCATAACCCTAGTAGGTTCTGATTGAGTGATAATTTTGGATCTAGGTGGTTTCCGAAAAAAGTACTTACTAGGTTGTCAAATTTCACTCTCAAATACTGTGCTTGCGCAATTTCATAAAAAGTCATTTTCAATATGGTCAAGGACTTGTTCAAATGAATTGAGGTTCTATGTAGGAGTGTCATAACCCTAGTGGGTTCTGAATGAGTGATAATTTTTGATCTAGGTGGTTTACGAAAAAAGTACTTACTACGTTGTCAAATTTCACTCTCAAAAACTGTGCTGGTGCATTTTCATGAAAAGTCATTTTCAATATGGTCAAGGACTTGTTCAAATGAATTGAGGTTCTATGTAGGAGTGTCATAACCCTAGTAGGTTCTGAATGAGTGATAATTTTTGATCTAAGTGGTTTCCGAAAAAAGTACTTACTATGTTGTCAAATTTCACGCTCGAAAACTGTGCTGGTGCATTTTCATAAAAAGTCATTTTCAATATAGTCAAGGACTTGTTCAAATGATATGAGGTTCTATGTAGGAGTGTCATAACCCTAGTAGGTTCTGAATGAGTGATAATTTTTAATCTAGGTGGTTTACGAAAAAAAGTACTTATTACGTTGTCAAATTTCACGCTCAAATACTGTGCTTGCGCAATTTCATAAAAAGTCATTTTCAATATGGTCAAGGACTTGTTCAAATGAATTGAGGTTCTATGTAGGAGTGTCATAACCCTAGTGGGTTCTGAATGAGTGATAATTTTTGATCTAGGTGGTTTACGAAAAAAGTACTTACTACGTTGTCAAATTTCACTCTCAAAAACTGTGCTGGTGCATTTTCATAAAAAGTCATTTTCAATATGGTCAAGGACTTGTTCAAATGAATTGAGGTTCTATGTAGGAAAGTCATGACCCTAGTAGGTTCTGAATGAGTGATAATTTTTGATCTAGGTGGTTTAAGAAAAAAGTACTTACTACGTTGTCAAATTTCACGCTTAAAAAACTGTGCTTGCGCAATTTCATAAAAAGTCATTTTCAATATGGTCAAGGACTTGTTCAAATGAATTGAGGTTCTATGTAGGAGTGTCATAACCCTAGTAGGTTCTGAATGAGTGATAATTTTTGATCTAGGTGGTTTACGAAAAAAGTACTTACTACGTTGTCAAATTTCACTCTCAAAAACCTGTGCTGGTGCATTTTCATAAAAAGTCATTTTCAATATGGTCAAGGACTTGTTCAAATGAATTGAGGTTCTATGTAGGAGTGTCATAACCCTAGTAGGTTCTGAATGAGTGATAATTTTTGATCTAGGTGGTTTACGAAAAAAGTACTTACTACGTTGTCAAATTTCACGCTCAAAAACTGTGCTTGCGCAATTTCATAAAAAGTCATTTTCAATATGGTCAAGGACTTGTTCAAATGAATTGAGGTTCTATGTAGGAGCGTCATAACCCTAGTAGGTTCTGAATGAGTGATAATTTTTGATCTAGGTGGTTTACGAAAAAAGTACTTACTACGTTGTCAAATTTCACGCTCAAAAACTGTGCTTGCGCAATTTCATAAAAATTCATTTTCAATATGGTCAAGGACTTGTTCAAATGAATTGAGGTTCTATGTAGGAGTGTCATAACCCTAGTAGGTTCTGAATGAGTGATAATTTTTGATCTAAGTGGTTTCCGAAAAAAGTACTTACTATGTTGTCAAATTTCACGCTCGAAAACTGTGCTGGTGCATTTTCATAAAAAGTCATTTTCAATATAGTCAAGGACTTGTTCAAATGATATGAGGTTCTATGTAGGAGTGTCATAACCCTAGTAGGTTCTGAATGAGTGATAATTTTTGATCTAGGTGGTTTACGAAAAAAGTACTTACTACGTTGTCAAATTTCACGCTCAAAAACTGTGCTTGCGCAATTTCATAAAAAGTCATTTTCAATATGGTCAAGGTCTTGTTCAAATGAATTGAGGTTCTATGTAGGAGCGTCATAACCCTAGTAGGTTCTGAATGAGTGATAATTTTTGATCTAGGTGGTTTACGAAAAAAGTACTTACTACGTTGTCAAATTTCACGCTCAAAAACTGTGCTTGCGCAATTTCATAAAAATTCATTTTCAATATGGTCAAGGACTTGTTCAAATGAATTGAGGTTCTATGTAGGAGTGTCATAACCCTAGTAGGTTCTGAATGAGTGATAATTTTTGATCTAAGTGGTTTCCGAAAAAAGTACTTACTATGTTGTCAAATTTCACGCTCGAAAACTGTGCTGGTGCATTTTCATAAAAAGTCATTTTCAATATAGTCAAGGACTTGTTCAAATGATATGAGGTTCTATGTAGGAGTGTCATAACCCTAGTAGGTTCTGAATGAGTGATAATTTTTAATCTAGGTGGTTTACGAAAAAAGTACTTATTACGTTGTCAAATTTCACGCTCAAATACTGTGCTTGCGCAATTTCATAAAAAGTCATTTTCAATATGGTCAAGGACTTGTTCAAATGAATTGAGGTTCTATGTAGGAGTGTCATAACCCTAGTGGGTTCTGAATGAGTGATAATTTTTGGTCTAGGTGGTTTACGAAAAAAGTACTTACTACGTTGTCAAATTTCACTCTCAAAAACTGTGCTGGTGCATTTTCATAAAAAGTCATTTTCAATATGGTCAAGGACTTGTTCAAATGAATTGAGGTTCTATGTAGGAAAGTCATGACCCTAGTAGGTTCTGAATGAGTGATAATTTTTGATCTAGGTGGTTTAAGAAAAAAGTACTTACTACGTTGTCAAATTTCACGCTTAAAAAACTGTGCTTGCGCAATTTCATAAAAAGTCATTTTCAATATGGTCAAGGACTTGTTCAAATGAATTGAGGTTCTATGTAGGAGTGTCATAACCCTAGTAGGTTCTGAATGAGTGATAATTTTTGATCTAGGTGGTTTACGAAAAAAGTACTTACTACGTTGTCAAATTTCACTCTCAAAAACCTGTGCTGGTGCATTTTCATAAAAAGTCATTTTCAATATGGTCAAGGACTTGTTCAAATGAATTGAGGTTCTATGTAGGAGTGTCATAACCCTAGTAGGTTCTGAATGAGTGATAATTTTTGATCTAGGTGGTTTACGAAAAAAGTACTTACTACGTTGTCAAATTTCACGCTCAAAAACTGTGCTTGCGCAATTTCATAAAAAGTCATTTTCAATATGGTCAAGGACTTGTTCAAATGAATTGAGGTTCTATGTAGGAGCGTCATAACCCTAGTAGGTTCTGAATGAGTGATAATTTTTGATCTAGGTGGTTTACGAAAAAAGTACTTACTACGTTGTCAAATTTCACGCTCAAAAACTGTGCTTGCGCAATTTCATAAAAAGTCATTTTCAATATGGTCAAGGACTTGTTCAAATGAATTGGGGTTCTATGTAGGAGTGTCATAACCCTAGTAGGTTCTGATTGAGTGATAATTTTTGATCTAGGTGGTTTACGAAAAAAGTACTTACTACGTTGTCAAATTTCACTCTCAAAAACTGTGCTGGTGCATTTTCATGAAAAGTCATTTTCAATATGGTCAAGGACTTGTTCAAATGAATTGAGGTTCTATGTAGGAGTGTAATAACCCTAGTAGGTTCTGAATGAGTGATAATTTTTGATCTAAGTGGTTTCCGAAAAAAGTACTTACTATGTTGTCAAATTTCACGCTCGAAAACTGTGCTGGTGCATTTTCATAAAAAGTCATTTTCAATATAGTCAAGGACTTGTTCAAATGATATGAGGTTCTATGTAGGAGTGTCATAGCCCTAGTAGGGTCTGAATGAGTGATAATTTTTAATCTAGGTAGTTTACGAAAAAAGTACTTACTACGTTGTCAAATTTCACTCTCAAAAACTGTGCTGGTGCATTTTCATAAAAAGTCATTTTCAATATGGTCAAGGACTTGTTCAAATGAATTGAGGTTCTATGTAGGAAAGTCATGACCCTAGTAGGTTCTGAATGAGTGATAATTTTTGATCTAGGTGGTTTAAGAAAAAAGTACTTACTACGTTGTCAAATTTCACGCTTAAAAAACTGTGCTTGCGCAATTTCATAAGAAGTCATTTTCAATATGGTCAAGGACTTGTTCAAATGAATTGAGGTTCTATGTAGGAGTGTCATAACCTTAGTAGGTTCTGAATGAGTGATAATTTTTGATCTAGGTGGTTTACGAAAAAAGTACTTACTACGTTGTCAAATTTCACTCTCAAAAAACTGTGCTGGTGCATTTTCATAAAAAGTCATTTTCAATATGGTCAAGGACTTGTTCAAATGAATTGAGGTTCTATGTAGGAGTGTCATAACCCTAGCAGGTTCTGAATGAGTGATAATTTTTGATCTAGGTGGTTTACGAAAAAAGTACTTACTACGTTGTCAAATTTCACGCTCAAAAACTGTGCTTGCGCAATTTCATAAAAAGTCATTTTCAATTTGGTCAAGGACTTGTTCAAATGAATTGAGGTTCTATGTAGGAGCGTCATAACCCTAGTAGGTTCTGAATGAGTGATAATTTTTGATCTAGGTTGTTTACGAAAAAAGTACTTACTACGTTGTCAAATTTCACGCTCAAAACTGTTCTTGCGCAATTTCATAAAAAGTCATTTTCAATATGGTCAAGGACTTGTTCAAATGAATTGAGGTTCTATGTAGGAGTGTCATAACCCTAGTGGGTTCTGAATGAGTGATAATTTTTGATCTAGGTGGTTTACGAAAAAAGTACTTACTACGTTGTCAAATTTCACTCTCAAAAAACTGTGCTGGTGCATTTTCATAAAAAGTCATTTTCAATATGGTCAAGGACTTGTTCAAATGAATTGAGGTTCTATGTAGGAGTGTCATAACCCTAGCAGGTTCTGAATGAGTGATAATTTTTGATCTAGGTGGTTTACGAAAAAAGTACTTACTACGTTGTCAAATTTCACGCTCAAAAACTGTGCTTGCGCAATTTCATAAGAAGTCATTTTCAATTTGGTCAAGGACTTGTTCAAATGAATTGAGGTTCTATGTAGGAGCGTCATAACCCTAGTAGGTTCTGAATGAGTGATAATTTTTGATCTAGGTTGTTTACGAAAAAAGTACTTACTACGTTGTCAAATTTCACGCTCAAAACTGTTCTTGCGCAATTTCATAAAAAGTCATTTTCAATATGGTCAAGGACTTGTTCAAATGAATTGGGGTTCTATGTAGGAGTGTCATAACCCTAGTAGGTTCTGATTGAGTGATAATTTTTGATCTAGGTGGTTTACGAAAAAAGTACTTACTACGTTGTCAAATTTCACTCTCAAAAACTGTGCTGGTGCATTTTCATAAAAAGTCATTTTCAATATGGTCAAGGACTTGTTCAAATGAATTGAGGTTCTATGTAGGAGTGTCATAACCCTGGTAGGTTCTGAATGAGTGATAATTTTTGATCTAGGTGGTTTACGGAAAAAGTACTTACTACGTTGTCAAATTTCACGCTCAAAAACTGTGCTTGCGCAATTTCATAAAAAGTCATTTTCAATATGGTCAAGGACCTGTTCAAATGAATTGAGGTTCTATGTAGGAGTGTCTTAACCCTAGTAGGTTCTGATTGAGTGATAATTTTTGATCTAGGTGGTTTACAAAAAAAGTACTTTCTACGTTGTCAAATTTCACGCTCAAAAACTGTGCTTGCGCAATTTCATAAAAAGTCATTTTCAATATGGTCAAGGACTTGTTCAAATGAATTGAGGTTCTATGTAGGAGTGTCATAACCCTAGTAGGTTCTGAATGAGTGATAATTTTTGATCTATGTGGTTTACGAAAAAAGTACTTACTACGTTGTCAAATTTCACGCTCAAAAACTGTGCTTGCGCAATTTCATAAAAAGTCATTTTCAATATGGTCAAGGACTTGTTCAAATGAATTGAGGTTCTATGTAGGACTGTCATAACCCTAGTAGGTTCTGAATGAGTGATAATTTTTGATCTAGGTGGTTTACGAAAAAAGTACTTACTACGTTGTCAAATTTCACTCTCAAAAACTGTGCTGGTGCATTTTCATAAAAAGTCATTTTCAATATGGTCAAGGACTTGTTCAAATGAATTGAGGTTCTATGTAGGAGTGCCATAGCCCTATTAGGTTCTGAATGAGTAATAATTTTTGATCTAGGTGGTTTCCGAAAAAAGTACTTACTATGTTGTCAAATTTCACGCTCAAAAACTGTGCTGGTGCATTTTCATAAAAAGTCATTTTCAATATAGTCAAGGACTTGTTCAAATGATATGAGGTTCTATGTAGGAGTGTCATAACCCTAGTAGATTCTGAATGAGTGATATTTTTTGATCCAGATGGTTTATGAAAAAAGTACTTACTACGTTGTCAAATTTCACTCTCAAAAACTGCTGGTGCATTTTCATGAAAAGTCATTTTCAATATGGTCAAGGACTTGTTCAAATGATATGAGGTTCTATGTAGGAGTGTCATAGCCCTATTAGGTTCTGAATGAGTGATAATTTTTGATCTAGGTGGTTTCCGAAAAAAAGTACTTACTATGTTGTCAAATTTCACGCTCAAAAACTGTGCTGGTGCATTTTCATAAAAAGTCATTTTCAATATAGTCAAGGACTTGTTCAAATGATATGAGGTTCTATGTAGGAGTGTCATAACCCTAGTAGATTCTGAATGAGTGATAATTTTTGATCCAGGTGGTTTACGAAAAAAGTACTTACTACGTTGTCAAATTTCACTCTCAAAAACTGTGCTGGTGCATTTCCATAAAAAGTCATTTTCAATACGGTCAAGGACTTGTTCAAATGAATTGAGGTTCTATGTAGGAGTGTCATAACCCTAGTAGGTTCTGAATGAGTGATAAATTTTGATCAAGGTGGTTTACGAAAAAAGTACATACTACGTTGTCAAATTTCACGCTCAAAAACTGTGCTTGAGGAATTTCGTAAAGAGTCATTTTCAATATGGTCAAGGACTTGTTCAAATGAATTGAGGTTCTATCTAGGAGTGTCATAACCCTAGTAAATTCTGAATGAGTGATAGTTTTTGATCTAGTTGTCTTACAAAAAAAGTACTTACTAGGCTGTCAAATAGGTTACGAAAAATAGGTTAGGTCGGACCATATGGTTCATTCAAGCAATGACATTTTTCCTTTATATATTTAAAATGTTAGTTCATTCGAATTCAGACTTTCTTTTTGTGTTTCAGTATGGCTGACCCACAAGTCATCGTCCACCGTCATGGTTATAATTTTATATTCTACGACTATGATGATGATGAAGATGTGCAAACTATGCTGGACTACATGTATTATATATATAGTGCGCCTAATTTTCAAGTTCAAAATAATTTGATTTTCGTAGGAGATAGCAACATGCGAAAAGCTTATGATAGTAACCAGGGACTGTTCAAGTTTGGTTTCAATTATGAAGTGTTTGCTCAGGGTGGTCGCCGCGCGTATCATTTAAGAGAAACTTTATCCAAGAATAATTCAGAGTAAATATATATGCATTGCTGTAGGAGGGAATGACCTCAATTCAACTAGTCATGATGCTTTGATTAACTATTATACTGAGTTAATCGGACATTTGCCTTCGCAAAATACTTATATTGTGAGAATTATGCAGCTGTTTCCTCGTAAAGATCATAATCCTGAGAATTTGAAAGCTTTTAATCAAGAACTTAAGCGTAAGTTGCCCAGTTATTATTATCCCACTAATGTTTTGAAACGATCTAATTTCTTTGAAGAACCTGTACGAGAAAGATGTCATTTGCAGCCACAATATTATAACAAATTGCTGAATTTGATGCTTGGTATTGGTAATAATATGATTTTTAATAGCCATAATGCACCTTAATATATAGTATAATCGTAATTTGTGTGCTGTACACAATTATGCTAACCTATCCGTCGGTTAAAACGTCACCTAAGTAGTTCCTCGGCCGAATTAATTAATTGTCCCCTAAATCCCTTTTCCTACCCTTTGAGCTTTTTTAAGAGTTAGATATCGAGTTGAGGAGCTGCTTTTCTGCATAGCAAACCTACATAACTTTAATTTGCTTGTGTATTTATTCCCGAACATAAAAAGCTCTTGGCAAAAAAAACAAAAAAACTTTGGTTTCACTTCATAATGATGTTTTTTTTCTGTTGTTGCATATACTGAAAATATTCACAAAGCAGGTCCTCAACTGGTCTTACTTATTCCGTACATTTCGTTTTCTTTTCCTGCACAAAACTATCTATTTTGTTTTAAGTTGAGGAGCTGTTTGGCAGCATAAAAAACGCATATTGATTATCTGCATGTGTATTTAGTCACCAAACAAAAAAACTCTTGGCAAAAAAACAAAAAAAAATTAGTTTACTTTGGCTTCACTTCATTTTATTTTTTTTCT
>NC_134468.1:81362666-81521064 GCF_964194025.1 Convolutriloba macropyga
TTTCTTACCAGAAACAAATTGATTCAAGTTTAAAACTCTGTGAGTCACACGGTTTTTAGGATCAGAAAGCCTTATACTTTATCTTGGCGTTTTTAATTTGATTTAACGCAAATAAAATTTCTCATCCTGTGGTTCTGATTACGAATTAAGTTATTTGGTTTTAGGCAACTCAAAAGAGAGTGCTGCGTGATAGTAGGGGTCTAAGCGCAAGTGACAGGCAAACAGTTGAGGCAACGAATGAAGTCGCTCTGAATGAGTTGAAGCAATGGTTCTGGTTGCTACTGTTTAAAAACAACAGCTGTGGTGTTGTGCGTGGTAGCCACTCAGGAATTAGATTGCCTATGACTGAACGATTAGATTTACAAGTAAATTTTCAGTTTGTTTTTTCAATAATTTGTTTCGTAAATGCACTCGATTACTCATTTCATACTTTTTTGTGCTCGCAAATGTTTTCTGGTTTGCTTCAGCAAGGTGATCACGTCGAGATCAAACTTGAGTATAAGGACCCGGATACGGACTCTTTTATCTGGACTGCTCTCATTAAAAGGATAGGTCGGGAGCAGTTTATTTACGAGGCCGAAAAACAACTTTGCCTGAATATTCAGGAAAATGTTAATGATCCGTCATATGATCCCACTATCGAAATACGTGACGACCTTGAACGTTCTGTCAATCCTAACATGAAAGAGCTCTTTCTAAGCCAGGAAGGTAATCCACGAGCTAGGAAACTGGATTTTTGTGGCACTCAACTTGTAAGCCAAGAGCCACTGACTGTGATTAATGGTGTCGATGTTGAGGAGATTCTTGAGGACAATATAGAAAATGCAGTGGATAATGTTATGGATGGTCCAGTGCCTCTTGAGTTTTGTGACGAGGTCAGTTTGAAAGTTTTTTTTGTTATTCAAATATTTCTAACATTATATGAGGGATGCATATGAAGCGTTAATCACTCCTATTGTAATAGTTGAAAAATTGTGATAATAATGACAATCTTTATTAACAATTAAACAGTTGCTTTGATTGGAAATTCTAAATGTTTACAACGTACCATGTAGCTCACAGGGGAAGCCTGCTACATCTAGTTCATCAATGCCAAAAAAGCGTAGAGGGAAGACAATGAGACCTGAGGAGTTGAAAGAGTATAGTGTTCGCAAGATGCAAGATGAGGTTGCAGCAAAGCAGCTAGAGGCAACTCAGTTGCAAATAGATGCCAATAACCAGTTGCTAAATACCATCAAGGAGTTGAATAGTGCTGTGTTGGGTCTTTCCAACCGAAATTATAATCAGCTGCAACAGTTCTCCAATCAGCTGAAGTTTATGGTGAATAATCAGCTTTTAAATTTTCCATCTTGAACTTTTTTTAAGGTTTTCACAATCAATTGCCTCATTTTTCGCCTTGTCTCGTTTAGAGCTCACAAATTGCAAAAATGGGTGTGTTATGGCCAGAGCCTCATCAAATTGACGCTGAGGATGAACCGCTGATTATTGCTAAGGGGCCAAATCAGGGAGAAAATTTGATGCTGGTTGAGGGCAGTACCCCACAAAGTTTGGCATGAGGGGCGTGCAAGCGTTTATATACCAAGGAGGAGACCATGGGTCATATGTTGTCGCCCAAAACCAAACCCAGAACTGGTGTTGTGCAACGCGACGATTTCTCACCTGTCAGAAAAAATCAGTTGAAAGGTTCCTTATTTTTCCTTTTTCCCTGAAGTAATTTCCCAAAAGGTTTTGAGTCTGCTGATTTCTGCTTCTGAAGATCTACTGGCAGTGTTTTTAAGGGCTGCCCTCAGCTCAAAAAAGTGTGTCTCGTAGTTGTTTGGCTTAGCCAGTTCATGTTGAAAACTTGGTTTACTCATTTTCTGCGACTTTCTTCCATAAAGTTTTTTTGAAATAGTCTTTCTTAATGTGTTGTTGATTTTTAGAGTTCTTCCGTCGAAAGTACCAGGACAAGTGGCTGGCAATGTACGAATTGGCCAAAACAAAACAAGTGTAAATAATTTAGGAAATGAGCCGCGCTCCAATGGAAGAAGAAGTGGAAACCTTCCAAATGAGGCCGGTACTGATGATGAAAATTGATTGCCATTGTCAAATAGTTTCTCTTGCCAAAGTTCTTCAAACGGAATTGACTTGTCAAAATTGGACTGATTTATCTTATGACTGTAATCTATTTAGTCGACGTTTGATTTGGTATTTTTGTTCTGCTCCTTTGTAAATTTTTTATTCGGTACTTCTTGATAGCCTGCTGTGCTAAACAATTTCAGTTGATATATATTCAGATCTTTCCATTTCTATAGCAATCTCTTGTTGCTTTTTTCTACTTGTTCCTTCAGTTTATATATTAAAAATGTACTTCGTGTTCTGTATATATTTTGCATAACCTATACATTTCATCAGGTCAACATTGAAACGTTTGGGATCCACTTCAAGTATCTTTGAGACTACCTGTCAGTTTGGATTATTTGAAATGTTTTTTGATGGATTAATCCTAGCATCCATTCATATGCGACCCAAAAATTTTCGTTGGCCGCCGCTGTCGAAATATTTATGTTTAAACAACACCGCTGCTCATGTTTTTATGCAGTACTTTCTGCTTTCGTTCTGTGCTAGCTACCTTTAATTCTTTGTTATTCAGATATATCCTTGTTCATAGCATTTTTTGTTGCATCTTTTAATTTACCTCGTTGTCATTGTTTTTTTAAAAGATTGCCATGGTATTGTTTGCTATTTATATTTTCTTTTTCATCAGTATAATAGCTAAATATTTCTAGGAGCATCTTCAAACAGTTTTGAAGGTTCTTGTTAACTTTTCATTTTTTACCAAATAATTAAATGTTTTATATCAGAAATGCTACCAAGAAAAATTGATTGGCCTGTGCTTGCACAATGTGATTTGTATGCTGTCAAAAGACATGTGGAAACTGAGTTCAGAAAAGCCGAAGAAATTGTGAGGCCTTTGTCAGAACGTATTTTTGAGCAGCGCATCAAAAATGATTCAAACTGGAAATTAACATACAAGGCAGTTTGCAACGCGTACATTTCCCTTTTTCCTGATTTTGCTATTGAACATGACACCTATGGCGGCTACAAACTAATGTACAGAGGTACCGAATCTTTAAAGGCCAACACAGTTTTAAGAGGAAAACCCATTGGTTTTGTGAAACCTGTTCCTGATGGTGTCACAGATTGGTCTGTGATGCGGTCTGAGAGGACTGGTGAACAGCTTCTCCTTCTCGGGCCGATCAGATTCATTAATTCAGATTGTACTCCAAACAGTGAGTATGACTTCTCGAGCTCTGATGGAGTTGTACAGCTTAGAACAAAGAAGCGGATCTCCTCAGGAGATGAAATTCTCGTAAAATACGGTAGTGACTTCTTTGACTTGAATCAGTGTAAATGTAAAACATGTGAGGATTTGAATGAAATTACGCAGTTCCTACTAAACGAAATTTTTCATGAATTGTTGCCAGAGATAGTTGCTGAAGTCTTAACAGAACGCAGTCCAATGTTGAAAAAAGTGAAACCCGGTGCGCCTAGGATACGCTCACGACAGTTAGTTCTACTCTACAACGAAATGGTCGAAACCCCCGCTGAGACTTTTGATATCGTTCAGGAGCAAAATCAGACAGTTGATAATTCAGAGTCTGAAACATGTTTTCTACATGAAATTTCAAATTTCGCCCCGCTCACTCAGATGTTGCCAACGATTACAACGGTAGACAATATGTCTAGAGACCCACATGGTTGTACTATCTTTCAGCCTCCGCGTGCTTCATCGCCCATAAATTACTCTGTGCCTCTCGAATGTTCTGTGTCATCAATTCAAACGACGAATGATTATGAGCAGGACCTGGTCGGTAGGAAAAAATTGTTCCCTGGAAGTGATGTTAATCTCGCAGATGCTTCTCTATTAGTAGAGCTTCTGTGTTCGAAGCTGCACTTATCAGATGAGGGATCGGTTTTGACCCATAGTGTTATCAAATCTCTCCTTCCAAAAGAGAATGTATTTCCTTCTGGATCTTCTTTTATCAGCAAAGTAAAAGCAAATTTTGATGATGCTACTAGAGTTATTGTTGGCAAAGAGGAGGGCTCATTTTGTGTGCTCAACTTCAGAAATCAGATTGCAAGTGTTTTAGAACGAAATTTTAACGAAATTTTAAACTATTCCAGCCATCGAAAGCTTTATCCCTATTCCGATTTTAATGATAAATTTTCTCCAATTTTCGGAATAACTGATTCTAATTCAGCGACTTTAAATCTTATTGTTTCAACCGATGGTGTTAATATCAAAAAATCAACTTTCAAAAAAGAACTGTGGCCTATTTGGCTTCAGATTGCTGATCTACCCCCAATTTTGCGCATGGCTAGAAAAAACATTGTTCTGGCAGCTTTGTTCGTTGGCTCTCAGGCACCTGATTGGACCACCATTGTTCCGCATTTGAGAGCAGAATTAGTTTCCAATGTTGAAGTAGTTGTGCATGGAGACTATCGATTGTCGGTTCGGTTGAATTGCATTTCAATTGTTGCTGACATGTGTGCTAAAGCACATGTTTTGAACATGTTCCAGTTCAATGGCTTTTTCGGTTGTCATTACTGTGACGTTGAAGGAGTTACGTTAGGTAGGTCTCATGCCTACTACCCGTTCAGTCAAAAGGGTGCTATTCGAGATTCCGAGGTTTATGAAAAATACGTTAAGGTGGCCGAAAGCATGCCAGGCAATGATGTACAAAATATTGGTGGTGTCAAAGGAAAAAGTGCTTTTTCATCAATCATCAATGGTTTACCGCTTTCGGCACCAATTGATTATATGCACTGTGTATTGCTGGGCATCTTTCCTGAATTAAAGTTTTGTTATCGGAAATTAGATTTTTGGAATAAGGAATTTTTGAATGCAAGGGTAGCAAAACTGACTTGTCCACAAGAAATGATTTGTTATTCTCGAAAGATTCGAAGCCCCGAAGAGATCGGACAGTTCAAGGCAAATGAATATTTTAATTGGATGTTTTATGTTGCTCCTGTTCTTTTTCGTAATAGTTTACCCGAGACCTTGTACAAGCAGCTTTTAAATCTTTCTTTTGGCGTTCGACTCCTTATCGAAGAAAGCACTGACTCAAACATTCAATTGGGTGAATCGTTAATAACTGATTTTCGCGCGAACGTTGTAAACATTTTTGATGGCAATGAGAGAATCGAAACAATTAATGTTCACTCGTTGGGTCATTTTGGAGACCAGGTGCGAAAAATTGGTCCTTTATTCACATGTTCAGCCATGAGTTTCGAATCTGCCAATCGTCTTCTCGGAGAGGTTTTTACGGGATCACATCATGAAGTTGAAGTTATCTGCCGTCGTCTTCTTGAACTACAACGTTTTTATGATGCCACTGTGGATAGTCAACCTGTACTAAACTTATATAACAAAATTATGGGCCAGAACACGGAAGAGCGCTCCAATTTTCACCATGGAATGAAAATGACAAAGTCGTTGGAAGATGGAATGAAAAATTTCCCCGAGGCTCACTTTTTCAATCGGTATTATGTCGGAAACCGTTATTTTGATTCACCCTGTTATTCAAGGGCTCCTTCCTCTGGTGATTGCAATAGTTTTGTTTATTTCAACGTTGCAGAGCAGCTAACTTTCGGACAGATTATGTATTTTCTTTCTTCGAGAAATTTAAGTCAAGAGAGAAGGGTGCAAGCGTGTGTACAACGTTATGAAGTAATGGAGGAGCTCGGTCCTGTCAAAGGATTTTTGTTCTTTATCAAAAAGGGTTCGGGTGAAACTTTGGTAGATGTTGAGCGTCTTAAAAAAGTCTTCTGTCTGAGGGATTGTCAAGCCCCCAAAAAACTGTTTGCAATGAAACTCTGTGCAGCCTTCGATCATGCATAACTTATTAACTGAGACAAAAACCAGTTCTGACCTAAGTTGTTCTCTGTAAATTTCTGAATTCAAAATATTAGGCCTCGAAAATGTTTTTGTTCGGTGCATAATTTTGGCATACTTTCCCAAAAAAATATCTAGTGAACATGTATGATGAAAACGAGAGAATATAGACAATGAACGCTTTCTTGTGACATCTTTCTGATCGAGCAAAAGAGTTGCGTTTTTGTTGGCGTACTCAGCTATGAGTTCTGTTTATGCAAATTGCCTGCTTGTGAATGTATTTCCTCTTCAGATTTACTTGTCTCCTGTTATAAGACTCGTTGTTCTGGAGTCGCATTTTTTCCTTTTCCTCTGCTATCTCACTTGAGTATTTGGGCGCGTTTCTTTTCCTTACTCTCTTAGCTCTACGGCCTTAGAGTATTAAATGTCTTGTTTCTACATAGTAGAAGACTCGTGGCTTTATGGCCGCAGTTCTGTATATTTTCTTTGCCTTACTCTCTTGGCTCTATGGCCTCAGAGAATCTAATGTCTTAAATTTACATTGTAGAAGAGTCGTAGAAGACTCTTGACAGTTCTGTCTTCTTTTTTTCGTTTTTTACTCTCTTGGCTGTATGGCCTCAGAGTATAAATGTCTTATTTTTACATTGTAGAAGACTCGTGGCTCTATGGCCGCAGTTCTTTTGTCTACTTTTTTCATTGCTGACTCTCTTGGCTGTATGGCCTCGGAGTTTTTTTCTTATTTACTTTTTAGGCGTCTCGCAGCTATATGGCTGCAGTTCTTTCTATTGCTTTTCTTTGCTTACTCTCTTGGCTCTATGGCCACAGAGTATTAAATCTCTCATTTTCCTTTTAGAAGACTCGTGGCTCTATGGCCGCAGTGTTAAATGTACATTTTCTTTGTAAAAGCTTCCCTGCTATTCTGTCCTCTTTTTTCGTTGTTTACTTTCTTGGCTCTATGGCCCCAGAGTACAAATGTCTTATTTTTACATTGTAGAAGACTCGTGGCTCTATGGCCGCAGTTCTTTTGTCTATTTTATTCTTTGATCACTCTCTTGGCTGTATGGCCTCGAAGTTTCTTCTTATTTACTTTTTAGGCGTCTCGCATCTATATGGCTGCAGTTCTTTCTTTTTCTTTTCTTTGCTTACTCTCTTGGCTCTTTGGCCCCAGAGTAATAAATGTCTCAATTTCACTGTAGAAGATGTAGAAGACTCGTGGCTCTATGGCCGCAGTTTTCTGTCTTGTACTTTTATGCTTCTCTTGGCTCTATGGCCGATAAGATTTTTCATGACATTGAATTCCGTGATGTAAATGATTCTTGATCTTTGGCTCACAAATTTGAAACTGAGTTTGCTTTTTTTTGAAATGACAAAAATGTTTTTATGTCTATGTCATTGATTATCGTGTGACAAGTATTCTCTTTTCTATCGAGGTCGCGGCTTTATAGTCACAGCTTTTCTATCGCATTTTTCTTTGGTTAACACGACTCTTAAGCCTCTTTTTTACCTTTATCCTGCTCTTAGGAGACTTGTAGGAGACCACATGGCCACAGTTCTTCTGTCTGTTGTTTCTTTCTTTGCTTAATCTCTTGGCTCTGATCTCCGAGTAATAAATGTCCTATATAACATTGAAGTAGATTCGTGGCTCCATGGCCGCAGTTCTGTCTATTTTTTTCTTTGCTTACTCTTTTGGCTGTATTGCCTCGGAGGTTGTTTTCTTTTTTACTTGTATTAGTCTCGCAGATATTTGGCTGCAGTTCTTTCCATTGTTTTTCTTTAATTACTCTCTTGGCTCTATGGCCTCAGAAAATTCAATGTCTTAAATTTACATTGTAGAAGACTCGTAGAAGACTCTTGAAAGTTCTTCTGTCTTCTTTTTTTCGTTTTTTACTCTCTTGGCTCTATGGCCGCAGAGTACAAATGTCTGATTTTTACATTGTAGAAGACTCGTGGCTCTATGGCCGCAGTTCTTTTGTCTACTTTTTTCTTTGCTGACTCTCTTAGCTGTATGGCCTCGAAGTTTCTTCTTATTTACTTTTTAGGCGTCTCGCATCTATATGGCTGCAGTTCTTTCTTTTTCTTTTCTTTGCTTACTCTCTTGGCTCTTTGGCCCCAGAGTAATAAATGTCTCAATTTCACTGTAGAAGATGTAGAAGACTCGTGGCTCTATGGCCGCAGTTTTCTGTCTTGTACTTTTATGCTTCTCTTGGCTCTATGGCCGATAAGATTTTTCATGACATTGAATTCCGTGATGTAAATGATTCTTGATCTTTGGCTCACAAATTTAAAACTGAGTTTGTTTTTTTTGAAATGACAAAATTGTTTTTATGTCTATGTCATTGATTATCGTGTGACAAGTATTCTCTTTTCTATCGAGGTCGCGGCTTTATAGTCACAGCTTTTCTATCGCATTTCTCTTTTGTTAACACGACTCTTAAGCCTCTTTTGTACCTTTATCCTGCTCTTAGGAGACTTGTAGGAGACCACATGGCCACAGTTCTTCTGTCTGTTATTTCTTTCTTTGCTCTATCTCTTGGCTCTGATCTCCGAGTAATAAATGTCCTATATAACATTGAAGCAGATTCGTGGATCCATGGCCGCAGTTCTGTCTATTTTTTTTCTTTGCTTACTCTTTTGGCTGTATTGCCTCGGAGGTTGTTTTCTTTTTTACTTGTATTAGTCTCGCAGATATTTGGCTGCAGTTCTTTCCATTGTTTTTCTTTAATTACTCTCTTGGCTCTATGGCCTCAGAAAATTCAATGTCTTAAATTTACATTGTAGAAGACTCGTAGAAGACTCTTGAAAGTTCTTCTGTCTTCTTTTTTTCGTTTTTTACTCTCTTGGCTCTATGGCCGCAGAGTACAAATGTCTGATTTTTACATTGTAGAAGACTCGTGGCTCTATGGCCGCAGTTCTTTTGTCTACTTTTTTCTTTGCTGACTCTCTTGGCTGTATGGCCTAGGAGTTTTTTTCTTATTTACTTTTTAGGCGTCTCGCAGCTATATGGCTGCAGTTCTTTCCATTTCTTTTCTTTGCTCACTCTCTTGGCTCTTTCTCCCAGAGTAATAAATGTATCAAATTCGTTGTAGAAGACTCGTGGCTCTATGGCCGCAGTTTTTCTGTCTTGTACTTTTATGCTTCTCTTGGCTCTATGGCCGATAAGATTTTTCATGACATTGAATTCCGTGATGTAAATGATTCTTGATCTTTGGCTCACAAATTTAAAACTGAGTTTGTTTTTTTTGAAATCACAAAATTGTTTTTATGTCTATGTCATTGATTATCGTGTGACAAGTATTCTCTTTTCTATCGAGGTCGCGGCTTTATAGTCACAGCTTTTCTATCGCATTTTTCTTTTGTTAACACGACTCTTAAGCCTCTTTTGTACCTTTATCCTGCTCTTAGGAGACTTGTAGGAGACCACATGGCCACAGTTCTTCTGTCTGTTGTTTCTTTCTTTGCTTAATCTCTTGGCTCTGATCTCCGAGTAATAAATGTCCTATATAACATTGAAGTAGATTCGTGGCTCCATGGCCGCAGTTCTGTCTATTTTTTTCTTTGCTTACTCTTTTGGCTGTATTGCCTCGGAGGTTGTTTTCTTTTTTACTTGTATTAGTCTCGCAGATATTTGGCTGCAGTTCTTTCCATTGTTTTTCTTTAATTACTCTCTTGGCTCTATGGCCTCAGAGAATCTAATGTCTTAAATTTACATTGTAGAAGACTCGTAGAAGACTCTTGAAAGTTCTTCTGTCTTCTTTTTTTTGTTTTTTACTCTCTTGGCTCTATGGCCTCAGAGTACAAATGTCTGGTATTTATATTGTAGAAGACTCGTGGCTCTATGGCCGCAGTTCTTTTGTCTACTTTTTTCTTTGCTGACTCCCTTGGCTGTATGGCCTCGGAGTTTCTTCTTATTTACTTTTTAGGCGTCTCGCAGCTATATGGCTGCAGTTCTTTCTATTGCTTTTCTTTGCTTACTCTCTTGGCTCTATGGCCACAGAGTATTAAATCTCTCATTTTCTTTGTAGACGACTCGTGGCTCTATGGCCGCAGTGTTAAATGTACATTTTCTTTGAAAAGCTTCCTTGCTGTTCTGTCTTCTTTTTTTTCGTTGTTTACTCTCTTGGCTCTATGGCCTCAGAGTACAAATGTCTTATTTTTACATTGTAGAAGACTCGTGGCTCTATTGCCGCAGTTCTTTTGTCTACTTTTTTCTTTGCTGACTCTCTTGGCTGTATGGCCTCGGAGTTTTTTTCTTATTTACTTTTTAGGCATCTCGCAGCTATATGGCTGCAGTTCTTTCTATTGCTTTTCTTTGCTTACTCTCTTGGCTCTATGGCCACAGAGTATTAAATCTCTCATTTTCCTTGTAGACGACTCGTGGCTCTATGGCCGCAGTGTTAAATGTACATTTTCTTTGAAAAGCTTCCTTGCTGTTCTGTCTTCTTTTTTTTCGTTGTTTACTCTCTTGGCTCTATGGCCTCAGAGTACAAATGTCTGGTATTTACATTGTAGAAGACTCGTGGCTCTATGGCCGCAGTTCTTTTGTCTACTTTGTTCTTTGCTTACTCTCTTGGCTGTATGGCCTCAGAGTTTTCTTTTTTTACTTTTTATTAATCTCGTAGCTATATGGCGGATTTGTTTCTTTTCTTTCATTGCTTTTCTTTGCTTACTCTCTTGGCCCTTTAAACCGAGTAACTCTCGTTTCCATTGTAAAAGACTTGTGGCTTGGGCCTCAGTTCTTCATTCCTGCACTTTTTTGCTTCTTTTGGCTGTATAGCCGATGTGGTTTTTCATGTCATGACATTTCTTTCGTTATATAACTGATTCTTGATCTTTGGCTCACAAGTTTGAAATTGAAATTTTTTTTGAAATGAGAAAATTGATTTTGTGTCTATGTCGTTGATTATTGTGGACAAGTATTCTCTTTTCTATCGGGGTCGTGGCATTATCGTCACAGCTTTTTTGCTTTTGTCTTTGTTTAACATCTTGACTCTTCAGCCTCTTTTTTATCTTCGTCCTGTTCTTAGGAGACTCAATTTTTATGATGATTGATTCTTATCTGTGACTCTCATGTTCAAAATTCATTTTCTGATCTTTTTTGATCGATGTTGCGGTTTGTGTCTGTTTTCTTGATTCTTGCCGATAACTTGTCTCTCTGTCCTTGTAGCTCTGTGACCACGTCTAATTTTTTTGTTGCTTGTCTTACAAACTCTGTTGTCTCTTTCGTCTCATTTTTTTGGTTTTGGAAGACGCTTGACTCAATGGCCACAGTTAGTCTGTGCATAGTTTTTTCGCATTCTAATTTTTTTTGTTTTTAGAGGTTTGCTTAGCTTGTAAACATATGATGCTTCTTTCTTGATATCTGATTCACCTTTACAAAACTGATAATTTGGTCTGAAACGAATTAAACTTTTAAAGAAATTTTTTTCAAATTGGTCAAGGATTGGTGCATATCAAACAATACTCTAATTCGAAGTGCCCCTATGTCTTAAGGATCCAAGTAAAATCAAATTTGGATCGATCTTGCTGAGGAAAAAGTTTTTAAATATTTTTTTTTCGTTGATTTGTAATTTTTGTTTCAAGCTAGTCAGGGAGTGGTTCATATCAAGCGTTACTGCAAATTAAAGTTCCCCTATATCATTAGGATCGAAGTCATAAGAATTTTGAATCCAGCTTGCTTTTTGGAAAAAAGTTAGGTTTGAAACTATTTTTTTGTTTTTCAAAATGTATTTTTAAAATATATATATTTTTCAAGCTAGTCAAGGAGTTGTTCAAATCTGTTGTTACTACGAATCAAAGTTCCCCTATATCACTGGGATCGAAACCAAAAAGAATTTTTGACCTAGCTTGCTTAGAAAAAAGGTTAGATTTTCAAACGGTTTTTTTGTTGTTTTGCAAAATGTATTTTTAAAATATATTTTTTTCAAGCTAGTCGAGGAGTTGTTCAAATCTATTGTTACTGCGAATCAAAGTTCCCCTATATCACTGGGATCCAAGTCAAAAAGAATTTTTGACCTAGCTTGCTTTGGAAAAAGGTTAGATTTTCAAACGGTTTTTTTGTTGTTTTGCAAAATGTATTTTTTAAATGTATTTTTTCAAGCTAGTCAAGAAGTTGTTCAAATCTATTGTTACTGCGAATCAAAGTTCCCCTATATCACTGGGATCCAAGTCAAAAAGAATTTTTGACCTAGCTTGCTTTGGAAAAATGTTAGATTTTCAAACGCTTTTTTCGTTGTTTTGCAAAATGTATTTTTAAAATATTTTTTTTTCAAGGTAGTCAAGGAGTTGTTCAAATCTATTGTTACTACGAATCAAAGTTCCCCTATATCACTGGGATCCAAGTCCAAAAGAATTTTTGACCTAGCTTGCTTAGGAAGAAAGTTAGATTTTCAAACGGTTTTTTCGTTGTTTTGCGAAATGTGTTTTTAAAATATATTTTTTTCAAGCTAGTCAAGGAGTTGTTCAAATTTATTGTTACTACGAATCAAAGTTCCCCTATATCACTGGGATTCAAGACAAAAAGAGTTTTTGACCGAGCTTGCTTAGGAAAAAAGTAAGATTTTCAAACGGTTTTTTTGTTGTTTTGCAAAATGTATTTTTAAAATATATTTTTTTCAAGCTAGTCAAGGAGTTGTTCAAATCTATTGTTACTACGAATCAAAGTTCCCCTATATCACTGCGATCCAAGTCAAAAAGATTTTTTAACCTAGCTTGCTTAGGAAAAAAGTTAGATTTTCAAACGGTTTTTTCGTTGTTTTGCAAAATGTATTTTTAAAATATTTTTTTTTCAAGGTAGTCAAGGAGTTGCTCAAATCTATTGTTACTACGAATCAAAGTTCCCCTATATCACTGGGATCCAAGTCCAAAAGAATTTTTGACCTAGCTTGCTTAGGAAGAAAGTTAGATTTTCAAACGGTTTTTTCGTTGTTTTGCGAAATGTGTTTTTAAAATATATTTTTTTCAAGCTAGTCAAGGAGTTGTTCAAATTTATTGTTACTACGAATCAAAGTTCCCCTATATCACTGGGATTCAAGACAAAAAGAGTTTTTGACCGAGCTTGCTTAGGAAAAAAGTAAGATTTTCAAACGGTTTTTTTGTTGTTTTGCAAAATGTATTTTTAAAATATATTTTTTTCAAGCTAGTCAAGGAGTTGTTCAAATCTATTGTTACTACGAATCAAAGTTCCCCTATATCACTGCGATCCAAGTCAAAAAGATTTTTTAACCTAGCTTGCTTAGGAAAAAAGTTAGATTTTCAAACGGTTTTTTCGTTGTTTTGCAAAATGTATTTTTAAAATAATTTTTTTCAAGCTAGTCAAGGAGTTGTTCAAATTTATTGTTACTACGAATCAAAGTTCCCCTATATCACTGGGATTCAAGACAAAAAGAGTTTTTGACCGAGCTTGCTTAGGAAAAAGTTAGATTTTCAAACGGTTTTTTCGTTGTTTTGCAAAATGTAATTTTAAAATATATTTTTCTCAAGCTAGTCAAGGAGTTGTTCAAATCTATTGTTACTACGAATCAAAGTTCCCCTATATCACTGGGATTCAAGACAAAAAGAATTTTTGACCTAGCTTGCTTAGGAAAAAAGTTAGATTTTCAAACGGTTTTTTCGTTGTTTCGCAAAATGTATTTTTAAAACATATTTTTTTCAAGCTAGTCAAGGAGTTGTTCAAATCTATTGTTACTGCGAATCAAAGTTCCCCTATATCACTGGGATCCAAGTCAAAAAGAATTTTTGACCTAGCTTGCTTAGGAAAAAAGTTAGATTTTCAAACGGTTTTTTCGTTGTTTTGCAAAATGTATTTTTAAAACATACTTTTTTTCAAGCTAGTCAAGGAGTTGTTCAAATCTATTGTTACTGCGAAACAAAGTTCCCCTATATCACTGGGATCCAAGTCAAAAAGAATTTTTGACCTAGCTTGCTTAGGAAAAAAGTTCGATTTTTAAACGGTTTTTTCGTTGTTTTGCAAAATGTATTTTTAAACTATATTTTTTTCAAGCTAGTCAAGGAGTTGTTCAAATCTATTTTTACTACGAATCAAAGTTCCCCTATATCACTGGGATCCAAGTCAAAAAGTATTTTTGACCTAGCTTGCTTAGGAAAAAAGTTAGATTTTCAAACGGTTTTTTCGTTGTTTTGCAAAATGTATTTTTAAAATATATTTTTTTCAAGCTTGTCAAGGAGTTGTTCAAATCTATTGTTACTACGAATCAAAGTTCCCCTATATCACTGGGATCCAAGTCAAAAAGAATTTTTGACCTAGCTTGCTTAGGAAAAAAGTAAGATTTTCAAACGGTTTTTTCGTTGTTTTGCAAAATGTATTTTTAAATTACATTTTTTTCAAGCTAGTCAAGGAGTTGTTCAAATCTATTGTTACTACGAATCAAATTTCCCCTATATCACTAGGATTCAAGACAAAAAGAATTTTTGACCTAGCTTGCTTAGGAAAAAAGTTAGATTTTCAAACGGTTTTTTCGTTGTTTTGCAAAATGTATTTTTAAAATATATTTTTTTCAAGCTAGTCGAGGAGTTGTTCAAATCTATTGTTACTGCGAATCAAAGTTCCCCTATATCACTGGGATCCAAGTCAAAAAGAATTTTTGACCTAGCTTGCTTTGGGAAAAAGTTAGATTTTCAAACGGTTTTTTCGTTGTTTTGCAAAATGTATTTTTAAAATATATTTTTTTCAAGCTAGTCGAGGAGTTGTTCAAATCTATTGTTACTGCGAATCAAAGTTCCCCTATATCACTGGGATCCAAGTCAAAAAGAATTTTTGACCTAGCTTGCTTAGGAAAAAGGTTAGATTTTCAAACGGTTTTTTCGTTGTTTTGCAAAATGTATTTTTAAAACAATTTTTCTTCAAGCTAGTCAAGGAGTTTTTTATATCGAGCGTTACTACAAATCGAAGTTCCCCTATATCGATAAAATCCAAATCATTTTTTTTGCTTTAGCTTGTTGTTTTATATATATATATATATATATATATATATATATATATATATATATATATATATATATATATATATATGTAATTTTCGGTATTGTATTGGTTTTTTTTAGCTATAGCTCTTCATTTCTCTTCAACAGTGAGTATTGAATTTGTATTTTTAAGGACCTCTTTGGCCTTGAAAAGGTGACCATACCTTACCAAGAGCCACAAACATAGTTTAAATAGCATTCAATCATATTTGGTGCTTTATTTGTACAAAAGGGTACTCAAACTTATGTTAAAAGTGCCCATGAACCTAGAAAATGCACCATTCTAACCCTCTGTCCAGAAAAAATCAAGTCTTGGATCCTTTCTGCCAAGAGAAATCCCAAGTCTTGTGTCTTGCCTGCCAAGAGGTCACCAAGTCTTGGTTGTACTCTGCACAGAGTGACCCAAGACTTGGACCTTCTCTTGGCAGAGAGACCCAAGACTTGGGATTTCTCTGGGCAGAGACCCCAAGTCTTGATTTTTCTCTGTCAATAGAAACCTCAGAGATCGACTCTGGAGTGTTCTCTTAGCAGCCTTGTATTTGACATGATCAGACTCTGAATCAGGCCTGGGACCTTGTCTGATTTTTTTCTGAATCAGGCCTGATGGTCTCTGGAGGCTCAGTACGGGACCGCTCACAACTCTCTACGATTAATATATTGATCGGCCAAAATTGACGGAATTAAAAAAAGAAAAAAAACCCATTTGAGTATATAGTTCTTCCTCCCACTAAAGTGGGGTCGGAACAGTTAAAATGAAATTCAACTAAAACACAATGGATCACCTGTTGCTGGCATCTAAAAATTCGAAACTGTTATTTAAAATCATCACACCGCAAAGTTATGAACCCAAAATCTTTTCCAAAATCCTACCTATCTCTTATTTTGGGTGTTAATACTGAAATTCTTTATCCGAGCTGTACGTTTTCCTAATTTTTCATGTTAATTATGCCAATAATATGACGGGTTAAAGGATTGAAATTTAAATGGAATGACAGATGGAAGAAATGATTTGGGGTGAAATTAATAAGGATGAAGAGGCGAGGCACTTTTTGTGTCATGTCCAATAATGTCATTACGGAGCAGCTATTTTACAACCCATGTTGAGGTCCCAGACGGAAAGTCGATATGTCCAGACCGTCCCAGACGGAAAGTGCCTATCACGTCTTTCCAATAGGATGTATTTCATATATTTGCTTCTTAGCCTCGCCTGCACTGTGAGAGGCATACAATTTCTGAAAAGTAGGCTCTGTATTTGCATCAAAGCTGTTCCTTTGACCAGGAGTACTTGAATTGATTGTTACACTCGGCTATAAATTAGGTTCTGTTGATCAGACAACAATGCAATCCACACAAAACCGCAAGAAATTTAAAAATGTACTAAACAATTACAGCTACCAAGACCTTTTTCAAGGTTTCGCTTTTGAGCCTAGAGCATGGAAGAAACGCATTTTCAGGCGGCAAGTCCAGGCACTTCCAACCCAATTTTGTTAAACTTTTAATGATTAACTCTCTTCATTAAAATTTCTATAGGTGCCAAAACAAACAATCGAAGTTTCAAATTCAAATCATAATCTCCCATAAGACATCTGGTCCAACTGTATTCAAACGGATCAAAGCAAAAAGCATCGTTAACTTACATAGGCAAATCTATCCGTATTTGTTAGCAGGTATTTTCTCTGAGCCAATTTTCGGCTCAGATCGGTCACCGATATGTTTTCGAAACATAATAATATTCCGCCTAAAAACAGCACAATCGATTTAGTTTACTAGTAGGCTCAACGAAAAACAGGTTAAAAGAACTTTTTCCGACCTTTCTACGTATACTAGAACGCATAAGACTTGCGTGGTTAAGAATGACCTAATACGTTTCTTGCTGCTTTATTTAAATTGTTCATTTCATTAAATAGAGCGTTGCTTATTTTGCTATTTACTCGCTAACATCCTCCGGCCCGGAAGAAGATGTTGGGAGGATCAATACAAGCGTAACGAGTGGGCGGACAAGCGATCCGGACGACGTGCGTACGACGGCCGAGTGAGCGACGCTGTTGTAGCCGTACCGAAGTTCTTTATTTCGAGCAGTTGGATAGTAACCCCTAGGGTTGCCTTCTTCAACGATCCAAACTAAATCACCGACCTTGAGGTGCTGCTCGGCAGGCGTATGCCACTTCGATCTACGATTCAGCGCAGGTACATACTCCTTAAGCCAACGTGCCCAAATTGCATTTGCGTAGGGCTGTGCACGGGCGTACCGCTTACGATGATCGAACTCGTCAACGCCAACGATGGACGGAGTTCCGATTGCTTGGTTAACAAGTAGGAAATGGTTAGGTGTTATTGAGCCTAAGTCGGACGGGTCAGCGCTTACGGGCGTTAACGGACGTGCGTTTAGTGCGTGTTCAACAAGATAAAAAGTAGTGTTCAACACCTCATCTGGGAAGCGGAGGATGGTGTGTACCGAGGAAGGTTAACAGTACATTCTTAAAACTACGGAACAACCTCTACCAGATGCCACCTTGGCGTGGTGCACTGGGCGGATTGAACCTCCACTTAATGCCCTTATGTGCAAGTTCCGCGGGGATGTTGAGCGTGTTCCATTTTTCAATACATTCAAGGAGCGCTTTCTCCGCTCCAATGAAGTTCGTACCATTATCCGACCAAATCATAGCAGGCTTACCCCGACGGGAGACGAACCACTCCACTCCCATTAAACAGGAACTAGTGTCCATGGACGGAACGACTTCAACATGGACAGCACGCGTAGTCAGACAAGTGAAGAGAAATACCCACCTCTTCTCGGTAGTCCGACGAACGGTGACGTAGAATGGGCCGAAGTAATCAACTCCGGTGTTGGTAAAAGGTGGAGACTCTTTGGGAGGTCTGCCATGATCGGTTGAATGGTTGCTGCACGGAACTTTCTACACAAGACGCAGTTTGATTTGATGGAACGCAGTGTGGAACGTAGTTTAAGGATGGCATGTTCCTGTACCTTTGACCGTAAGTAATCGATGCCCTGATGATGGTTCTTCAGACGAGTATGCCGCAGGAACAGTTTAACAAAGGTATGACGCGCATCCGGCACGATAGGATGCTTAGTGTCAAAGTCAATTTCCACTAGCCGTCGGAGTCGACCAGAAGAACGGATGAAGCCATGTGGCCCAATCAAGGGAGTAAACTGAGCAATGCGGCTGCTCCTCTTAACGGATTTATTGTCACCAAAATCCCTTCTTTCGGTATTAAAGGACTCTCATTGAACCAGGTACTGGAGACGACGCTCGGTTTCGTCAAACTCAACAGGGTCGGCTATGCTGCCGTCTAAGGTCCGGTAACTTTCATGAGATGGTAAAAGACGGAACAAATACGCGGTGACACGAAGTAATTTTTGATAAGAATTGAACTTACCAAACGGGATTAGATTAATGCTTTGATCCTTAAGGGGCTTGGTTACGAATGCGGCTAAAGATGAGTCATCATCTTGTTTCTTGGTTACAACGCCGAGCTTAATGTTATTAACGACGTCAGTATTTTGTACGAAAGGGAATTGCTTAGTTCTCAAGAAGTCAGGGCGCCTCACCCAGCTACTGGATTGCAAAACTTCAGCGGACATACCACGCGTATCAAAATCTGAGGGATTATCACAAGTGGTGACGTGGTTCCATTGGCCAACGCTGGTGTTCCTAGGATTTCACTAACACAATTTGCAATGAAAATAGGGTGTTTATTTGTTGAATTTATCCACTTCAAGACAATGGTACTATCTGTCTACATAAATACTTTATCCAGAGTAACTGTTATTGCTCGACAGATTTCCTCTTTTAAACGGGAAGAGATTTCCTTTTTTAAACCCACTTAAGCCCAAGCACGTGTACTGTTTCCTCCTTGGATGAAACCATGGTTTTCGGTTCAGTGGATTGAGCAGACCCATCCATTCGGTTAGCCAAATTTGGTACACTACTTACAAACTTAGTAAGCTTCAACCCAACTAGATGGAGAAGATGTACCAACTCCTTCGACCTACTGAGGGCCCTCTTGGGGGGATTCCACAGAATCTAACCATCCATGTAGAAGTTCTCAAGGACGGCTTTCCCGGCATCAGGATACCCCTTAGCATTATCATTTGCCGTGCGCTGAAGTGCTTTGTTGGCGCACGTGGGCGAATCCTTCGCTCCAAAGGTGTGGCGTGTATACTGGTGATGGACCATCCCACAAATGATAGCTGCTGATCACATGGTAACACTCCAAGTTGGAAAAACAATCCCTCGATGTCAGCGGATATGGCAATTGGATGTCGTCTGAACCGTACAAGTACATAAATTAGGTTTTGTAGCAAGTCAGGTCCAGTGAGTAATGAATTATTAAGAGAAGCGCCTTGGAATTTAGCTACTCCGTTTAATACTCTACGAACCTTGGCCGGCTTGTTCGGATTAACAACCGGATGTTGTAGGTACCACTCTCGTTCCGAGCCACTTTCCACCTTGTGAGCATCTTTGACCCTTACTACGTAGCCCTCGTCTGAGTCCTCGTTGATAGTATTCGAATAGTTCTTGCTTAAAGGCGGGTCCTTCGTCAGCCACTTTTCAAAAAAGATTTCAATTGAACCAGCGCTGAGAAGTAATTGTTCGGTAATTTGATGTTATCTTTGGCCTCTAGCATTCCGACGTCATATCCTTTTTCATTATGCACTGTGGTGTTCTCACGAAAATCATGCCTTTGTGCATCCGCGCCAGATCGTGTGTCTACTTGCTTAAGTGCGCCGTACGACTCCATATCATACTAAGATTTTACCTGGCGACTTAAAAACATGCTCCATATTTGCTTTAAAACAAGTCGAGACTAAACCAGAAGACGACGGTAGAGGGCCGCTTAGAACCCAACCTATAGGCAAGCGAACAGCGAAAAGCGAGCACTTCTCGTCAGCAGCGAAGTACTCTAACGGGCGGATGGCATGATACACTTCCTGTCCAAATCTCATCTCCATGTATCCAAAGCAGTATGTAACTGGGTCTAGAACTGCTAGGAGCGGGTATGTTTGCTGAACTGCTTAAATGTTGATCACGTCGGCGCCTACGTTCAAATCTTCCTTCACGTAAGGACTGACTTTAAATGATTCAAATGCTTGGTTGACGCGTGGTGTTACAGTCAGTTCAAGTTGTTTAGTGTCTACAACCTCCTCGGTACTTATACCCTTGACTGTTAGTTTCAATGTTGTTCCCGGCAAACGAGGTCTATTTGCAAGATCATTGGATACCCAAGAGTTACTGCAAGAAGTATCGCACAAATCTAAAGCCGTGGTATCTGCATCGGAAGAGCTCGTCAACTGTAATTCAGTCACCTGAAGGAGGCCGTTCAAATTACTCACAGATGACAAAATAGTAGCCTTACTCGATGATTGGACCCTAGAAGGTTTACTTTGACTTGCGCCAGCATCAGAATGACTATTGTTTGTGATTGAAAGAGATTTTGGTGGATTGACCTTCTCAGCTCCATGAAAAAGTGTATTGTGGAAGCTGCTGCCTCCGTCGTTCCTGCATTTCCTAGGATTTGGGCATTACCTGAACATATGTTTTTCTCACAAACATGAGAAGCACAGTTTTGCTTCCGCCACCACCTTTCTCGCTGAGTGGGAGACTTTTTAAATAACCGAAAATACCAGATACGGTGATTACCTTTACACGCAATGCAGCGAGTGGTTGGAGGTGATGCCGATATTGAGACTGGTCTCTGAGTGCCCTTAATTTGCGTATTAGCGGCAAAGGTTCTTGAGGCAACTTTTGGCTTGACTACTGAGTTGGTATTGTCCTCAGTTTTTTCCTTTGATGATGCTTGGCTTGTTTCATTAAGTTGTGAGCCTCGGTTTTTTGCTTTAACCAATCATTGAATTCAAGAGTTGCCGGCTTTACCCAATGCTTTTTGACCTTGGAAAGTGACCAAGACTCTTTCGTTTTGGAAATTTTTGCACTGACGTGTTATGGAGCGAGGCGCTCTTAAAGTCCGAGTCATATGAAAGACCCCAACAAGACCTGAAAATATTGCAGAATAGTCTACGATGTTATCACTATTGTGCATCTCAAGTGGTGGAAAAGAGCTGAGTTTGTCTAAGTGTGCACTTACTACTGCCTGGGTTTGGCCAAACTTACGTTCGAGTGTCTAAAGTGCGTCCTTATACATTGATCCACAGTATGCGAACTCAACGATGGCGGTTTTAGCTTTTCCAGTTAAAAGACTTTTTAAGTACGTTAACTTGACACAATTAGTCAAGGTTTGTGAGTCTAGGGCGCTTTTAAATTGTCCCAACCATTCAAGCCACTGCAGGGGATCACCATTGTACACTGACAATTTCCACTCGGGCAAAGCATCGTTCTTCTTACATGTGATTGCCTCCGCCAACTGCTTTATCAAATCCGAGGAGACCAAAGAAGGAGCCGAAGCTTTGGGATGCGGCAGGCCACTCCAACACAACGGGTTCGAAACGTTAGCTCCATAAGTTGGCGGGTTGATTCAGTAACAAAGTTGGGGTCGGTACCTGTGGAAGAACTAGTGATTCAGTTGCATGAAGTCTGCTGTTAAGTGATTTTGGAACCCGGTTGCTGCTTATACATGAAAGGAGGATCGTAGCGATGTAGAGACCTGATGGATGCTTAACGGGGTCGGTTGTACGGTGTTTATGTTAAAAGATGTACATACGAGTGGTTTAGCATTAGATGGGACTGCTGCTGGAAAACACGTTTGGATCCGGAGGAGCAGGAGCTGCGTGGGTTAGTGGGACGAAATTTTAGGGCTGGTACCTCTTTTATGGCGGCGGTGGATGAATTAATTGCGGTACAAAAACGTTTGCAGAGGAAATTAATTGAGCTGACGGAAAATGGGGTAACGGGTTGCCATGGGGTTCGCTACGGGATTAATGGCGTGTGGAGCATTAGCGAGTGCATTTAAAGGTGGTGAACGCGGATGGTTGACTAAGTTCAACTGTAAGGGCATGCTCGATCTGCGAAACATTTGGTGATCGAACTGTAAACCATCGAAGTGCATTGTAGTTTGAGGCAGTTGTCGGGCTGTGTTGGGGGCGATTAATTCAGCTGGCAAACCAAAGTTTATTGTTGGTGATGAAGGCGTGTATTGAGGCTGTTGCTGCTCTTGCATGTTGTTGTTTGCAACTTGTGCATTATTGGTTACATTGATTCTACTACTTGGTTCTTGCGGCTCATGGACAGGGAGGTTGATGTTAGCCTCAACTTGACCATCTGTATTGAGATTAGAGTGTGAATTTAGGGGTTGAGTTAAAGAAGGACGTGGGACAATTGCTTGGTTGCATTGAGCGATGGAACAAGAAAAGTGCAAACTCGGTTCATTTGCAACATCTGCCAAGTTCCCGGCCGGTGACGAATTGACCCAATCATGAACAAGTTTCTTGCTCTTGACTTATTTCTGTCAGTAAAGAGCTCGCTCGTTTTGCCTGCACTTGATCCGTCCGATGATGGTTTTGTCATCAACTCAATTTCCTCAAGGGCTGCAGCAGCTATTTGCTTGCGATGTTCTTCCAAAGTTGCGGTCTTTCCAATTTTTGCAATTGCGTTTGTGTTTCAATTTAAAGACGCTGTCTAGCAATGCGCAGCTCTACCTCATGCTGTTTCTCAAGTTCCTCCCTTTTAGTTCTTGATATTTCTAGGTCTCGTTGACGCTGAATTAATTTTTTGAGGAAGTCAAGCGTGAAATTGATCTTGAATGGTGAGGGGTATACTGCTCTAATGTCTCTTTAATTTGGACCGAATTGGTTTACCCTCCTCGAGCAGCAGATATTAACTCGTCAGTTTTCTTACTTACAAAATCTGACCATATTTCAATGTTTTTACAGGCAGCATCTGGATCTTCAGTCTTTTGTGCCAGATCAAAGAGCTCTTTGTTCCTATCAACTACTTTAGTAAAAGCATCCTTGCACTTCACAATCAGACGTTCGATCTTAACTTTCCTGTCTTGCTTGTCCAAAGCATTGTTAATTTCTCCAAAGATGTTATTAAATTCAGCCTCTAACTTTGCCCTCGTACTATAAAGTTTGCTGAACTTGTCCTGCAATGTTGTCATGACCTTATCAAAACAGGAACCAAAAGTTTAATTTGGTACTATAGCAAAAGTTCACACCTACACAACATAAATGGGTTAAATCAAACCCTATTATGACGGTTTGCCTAGCAAACCGCCAAAGAGCAGAGTTGTCTGTTGAGTAAAGTAGTACCCGGCAAAACAAAGAGCGGTGAGCGCAAAAAGCGCGACACGGGATAGATCGGGAGACGGGACGGACCGGAAGAGACGTCGAACGAGTAACGCACAACGCAACGGGAAACCGGACGGACGAACAGGAAAGTCAGGCGAACAGCGCGCAACGAAGCGGGAAAAATGGCACGAGTGGGGCTGAGACGTCAGGCGGAACGGCGCGCGAAGTGGTAAAACGGTACGGGCAAAACGGAAACGTCAGGAGGACGGCGCGCGAGGAAACGGAAAAACGGTACGGGCGGGACGGAAACGTCGAGCGGATAGCGCCCGAAGTGACAGAAAGCCGGGATAGCACGGGAGGAAGACGTTAAACCAGAAGCAAGAGGCGAGAAGAGCAATGCTAGCAGGCCACAGCAACAAACTCAACCAAACAAACTAGCCGTAACTCCAGAACAGACTTAGATCACACCCTAGAAAGACGGAGAGAAGCAACTTCCAGGCAAAATAGCACAAGACATTATGAGGCTTTATCTACCAAAATCAAAACAATTTACGGCAACGATTTAGTATAACCAAAAGTCGAAAAGGACAGGAAATTCATTAGCCGTAACTCAACAACAAAATTAAGTCACAACCTAGCAAACCACTATACCCAGACAACAAAAGTGCATACTACCAAAATTAATCAAGCAACAAATTGCTAGCAAACTAGGTTGGTGAAAGCTAAGAAACGAACCAGCCGTAACTCCAGAATGAGCTTAAGTCACACCCTAGCAAGCAACGAGACTAACAACCAACAAGCCTACTATCAGAAAAAAACTTACTCCAGCAAAAACAACATTCTACATCATACAACAGATAAACGGGGAGTAGAAAGAAACATGGCGCAACGGGAACAAAAAGACGGAAACGGAAAAATGAAATCAGATAACCTGCGGAAAACGAACGGTAGTTAATAACAAAAAACGGGGAGAGCAAAATATTTATTAAAGCGCTATTGGACAGAACCAACCACAAACTAACCCGCAACTCGCGAGTAAACTAAGTCACACCGCCAGTCAGCGGGTAGACCCCAACAACAACGCAAGACTAACAAACATTCGGGTTATCAGAGGCGTGGGTGAGTTCCGCCTCCTCGAACGCAAGACGGGTGCGAAGCGTTTTACGGCGGCGCTTAGAAAGTTTTCTCGGTCGGGAGCGTGTTATCAACGACCGGAGGTTGTTCTTATGTGCTAACGCTTAATGAGTGTTTTCAGCTTAAGCGCAGGCTTCTGATGTAACGCTTTGTATTCTTTAAGTAAACTAGGATCCTTCTGTTTACGTCTAGACACAATGTCTTTCACTATATGGATGGTGACTAGAGTGCTACGCTTGAGCTGATTGTAAATATCAGGAGTTCCCTCTCTGTGGCAATACACTATAGCTTCTATACGCTACTGATAATTTTCAAGCACTGCAATCAGCTGCAATGGTGTTAAAGGCTGAATATTATTGCTGCGATGACTTATTGTTCACCATATCATGCTAAATAACTAGGCGCTTTTTATCGCGGAAGAAATTACTCAATTGAAACTGAGCAGTTTTCGGATTTCCACAGCGTTAGTATTGAAACTCGAACCCGGTAATGCGTAAATCCCTTTTATAATGGTCTTGTAACGCTTGAGGCAAAGTTTTCATGGCGTGATGCAGTGAACTTGCAGCAAGTATGAAAACCATAATTTTCTGTACGACATTATTGGTGTGAGTTTTGCTCGAACTGCCAATCTTAATGAATTTCTGAGGAATTTTTTCACAATTAGTCAACTTTTTCAAACTTTTTTTGCCTCGCTTTTATGTCGAGAACAACAAAAACACCGCAATGTGATTATTTCTGGAATCGACTAAAATTTGTCAAAATCGTTGTTTTTCAAAAAGAAATGTGATGGTGGGTTATTGGTGACCGGGAGTGCTAAAGGGTTTTTTGATGCAACAATAACGATTAGAGTGTTTTTGGGGGTGCTAGGTTTGCGGGTAATATAAATCAATTCAAAACAACAATCAGAATTTTTTTTCAACATGAGAAACTTTTCTTGGATGAGTCTTACAGTTTTTGAGGCTGTTTTTTTCGGTCACTGAAATGCATCGCCGCCAGTCGCTTGCGTTGACCGTGATTCTCTTTCAGACATTTCTCAGGTAGAGCATCTATTCAAAATGCCAGCCCAGAGCATCTCTGGTGCAATAACGAGGTCCCGGTCGAAGCCTGAGTCTGACAACCAGGTCGCTTCCACACTATGCTTGTCCCCTTTTGCTCAAGAGTTGTCACTCCACCATGTGTTTAGAATAACGAAGTTTTAGCAAGTTTCAGGGGCTCGATGTTTATCTATAAAGTACTGCAATTGCTTGAAGGAAAATCTGACGGAGTAAACCTGACCGAGTAAATCTGACAGAGTAAACCTGACTGAGTAAATCTGACCGAGTAAATCTGGCGGAGTAAATCTGACGGAGTAAATCTTACAGAGTAAAACTGACGGAGTAAACCCGACCGAGTAAATCTGACAGAGTAAACCTGACGGAGAAAATCTGACGGAGTAAATCTGACAGAGTAAACCTGACCGAGTAAATCTGACGGCGTAAATCGGAGAAATTTCAATATCTAACTACAATAGACCCCACGGAGTCAACTCGTTTTGACTGTGCTTCCTTTTTCGTTGTCAAATGAAATGACTCTGTGCTTCTACTGGTTCGCTTCTATGTGCTCGCGGCACCAGAGTATAGGTGCGAAAACACACAATCGAAGATTTAAAACCAAATCATAATCTCCCATAAGACATCTGGTCCTACTGTATTCAAACAGACATAGGCAAATCTATATGTATTTGTTAGCAGGTATTTTGTCTGAGCGGATTTTCGGCTCAGATCAGCCACCGATATGTTTTCGAAACATAATAATATTCCGCCTAAAAACAGCACAATCGATTTAGTTTATTAGTAGGCTCAACGAAAAATATGTTTAAAAACGTTTTCCGACCTTTTTACGTATATTAGAACGCATAAGACTTGCGTAGTTACGAATGACGTAATACGTTTCTTGCTTCTTTATTTAAATTTTTCATTTCATTAAATAGAGCGTTGCTCATTTTGCTATTTACTCGGTAATACTTGGACAAAATTATGTTAGATAATTATGTTGGTAAATTGTGTTTCTGATTTCAAACACGTTAAATTAATATTGGGAATGATATCTCATAGGATATTCTAGGACAAAAATTATTGTTTATCACAATAAAAATCTTAATTTTCTTTTATTTATCCTGAATAGCAACTTAATTAACACCTAAATTTTTCTCAGAGTACATTGATCTTGTTTGGCTCTTCTGTTAATTATTCCTATAAAATCCCGCCATAAACAGTCGTGAACCGCGATAATAAAGTAAATGTTATTTTGGATGCTGCACAATTTTGCGTAGTATTTGATTTTTCTCGATATGCTTTACAATTTTAGTCTGCCTTTATTCTTCACGGATAATATACACCTTAAATAATAATCAAGATGGACGTCAATTTACACTTAATCTACCAGGACAGTGAGATTAAATTCCCAAAAATTGCATTTAATCTGTGGCCATTTCATTTCAATGGCATATCCTTGCATTATTATGATAAATTATTAAACAAAACCGACTAACATCGGATCGGTTGCTCTCGAACTAGCAGGTGCTCAAATCTATCGACAAATGCTGCATTCGCGTGGGGGGGGGGGGGTTGAGAAACAAGTCACTACCGGGGGCTTTAAATGTCAGAGGTCATTGTACACCACTATAAACAGTAATAAAAATTGAAGTGGTAATTACACAAATTTTGGCTCATTTGACCTGACTTTTGGTAGTGAACTGCCGCCACTTGATTTTAGCTTCCGACACTTGTGAATGAGAGAGACATCTAGCTCACGCAAAAAAGCCAAAGGTCGTAAAAGAAACTACAAAAGTCTAAACGGCAACACGAAACTTTTGCATAAAAATACCAACACGTTTACAATAATTGCTTCAAACTTCCTTCGAGATCAATTAAAATGTATATTTTATGAAGAAACGAGCTTTTTGGCCTGTTTTAACGTTTTCAGGTATAACACTGCTCTTTTGAAAACGCATCTAAGTAATTCTCTTTAGCTCTTTACATGAAAAATTTGTCTTAGCAAGTGAGTCTGTAAAAGTTCTGGTTATGTTGAAAGTAAGTCCTTCAAGGTAATTGAGGCAATGAAAAAGTTTCTATTGAGGTCAAACACCACATATTTGGTCGAATACTTTACACTGCATATTTCAACCCTTTAATAGCTGATTTTTGTTTTGCTTCAGTAATGATGGCTTTGCATTTCTGCTTTCTTTAATATTATGACGATAATGACCTTTTTAATATCACGATTCCACACTCAGTAACTTGACTGCTCCAGTTGACTTTTTGACCTTGAATGACCCATTAAAAGAAATTACAATAGGGATAAAATTCTATACACGCTTTAAAAAGTTGTTTTCATTGTATATATTTTTCTTGAAATTGACTGTCTTTCGACTTCTCAAACCAGCAATAAAATTTTAGTAATTGCTATGTTTTGCCAACTGGATAGTTTCTAGCAATCACGGTAAGATTACACGTCTCAATTCTTTGATGCAGGATACAGCGTGTTGTTTAAATTTTAAATCCAGGTTTTTGTATATGTACGTCAAACATTGCCTCAAAGTTTTTGAATTTTGCATTATTTTAGCGTCAGAATTATAAAGGTCGGGTGAGGGTATCACTCTAAGTTTAGTTCATGTAGTTGATTTTCTACGAATTGCTAGTTTTTCTCTGAGTAAATGTTATTCTCAGTGTTCTCATTTTCCGTTTATCAGCTGTGGTACTGCTAAACAATTTTCAGAAAGTTTATTACATACAAACAGAGATGCTAAGAAATTAGGAAAAGGCATGTGATGTCTTTCTGCGTGTTCAGACAAATAAAGCAGTGTGTCATAAAAAACAACACGTGATAACTGCTTCAAGCCCTCTTCCGTGGGAACATTTTAAAAAAGTTTGAAAGCTTTGATTTTTTTGGCTTATTTAAAACGTTTGTTAGGACAATCTCCAGAATTATTGTTTGACTGGAAATTCGAAACTTTTAGGGCACAAATCGTGTGGATTGAAGAATATTGGATCAGATGATCATCTATTCTGTGAATTTATTGAGCAAACAGACTCCGAACTGAACTCTCTTCAGCAAAAAAAAACATACCCGGCAGATTGCCGGAAAATAGCCGCCGTTGATTCTAATAAGCATGACTGGGATTGAAAGAATAGAAGATATTGAAAAAAAAGATTTTTGTATAGAAACATTTTTTAAGTCCGATTTATTTTGATGGCATTTCGTAGTTGAACATAACGTACTTCTGTTTCTTAGAGAGAGGCTACAGGTGCTACTATCAATACCAATAAGCATTAGAGATGGTAACTAAGACTTATAGGAACGAAGTTTAAATAGCGGGCATCTAAAATTGGGCTTTATGGGTTTAGCTCGTTTCTACTTCTGACTTCAATTTTTTATACTGACTCTGTTCATTTTGAATTGCTTTGCTGAGCAACTGATGTTGAAAATCACTTTCAGCAGAATGAGTGAAGAGAGAAACTAGCCTAGAGAAGTCAAAAAGTTTTCACGCAAAATGTTGAAAAAGCGGCAAAATGAGGTAAAGCGAAACATTTTTTTATTCGACGAAGTAAAAAAACATAGCAGGACAAGTCCTGACGTACAATTCAAAGAATTTTCATTGACTAAACAGAAAAACTAGACCTAGAATGAACTATGAGTGAAATGCGAAAACCATTTTAGAAAAAATCAGATAAAAAATAAGAAAAAACAGACAATCAATGTCAAAATGCCGCATGTGAACCAAAAAAACCACTAGCGAGAAATGAAAAATTAATTCAAACAAAAAACTAGGTCTAGAATGAGCTGTGAATAGATTGGGAAAAACATTTAGAAAAAAATCCGATCCAAAAAATCGAAAAAACAGTAAAAATCAGAGTGAAATTGCCGCATGTGAACAAAAAACCACTACCGAGAAACCGAATTTTTGTTCAAACACCGTTTTCTCACTCTACTTTAAAATTAGAGCGAAAAAAATTCACGCCGCAAAACCACTCGCTTTTTCGCTTCATTTCCTGTTTCGGCGTGACCAAAATAACTACTCCAATTTGACTTCAAAAATCATGAAAATGTGTGAACAGATCTTAAAAAAAAAGACAGCGCCCCAATACAATTCGAATTCTTTGAATTGTAAAAAAAATAGGAGCGCTATAATAGCCGGCTGAGAAGATGAGGGCGGCTATTAAACAGCTATTTCTCCAAATTTGTATGCCAAAGACATTTTTACTATGTGTACTAGTCTGATTTCGGCTAATTATTTTGTTGCCACTATAATTGAAGTAATAATTCAGCTTTTACATTAAGAGGTCAGTCGGTTAAAAATAAACAGAAAGAATTAGGTAAATCTAGTTTGAGTGACGAAATAAGTATCTCTCTATTGATAATTTTTAAGGCTATAAAAAGAGCCCTTCTGGGGTCTGTACTAGAAAAATCGGAGGAAAGTGAGCAATAAAAGAAGTCGATTGAAGAATACTGTAAATTCACTAAACATTTGCTATTTGTGTATAATTTGGAAAAATAGACAATTTGATAATATTGATATAATGGATAGTTTGTCGTGGTTCGAAGGAACAGCATAACTGCACTTTAGGATGTATATGTTGACAGAAAATTGCTCAATAATCAATCAATCTACTGACACAATAAGTATATATACAATAATCGCGCAATGAGAATTGTTAGCAAAAACTCAGAAAAGCAGTAACAAGTGAATAAATTCAGAACAATTTTATGTACAACAATCAGGGTGGTTTTGAAAAAGCTCTAAAAGGAAAAAATAAAATGACAAGCAGAACGCATCAGATGTAATTTTGGAGCATAATAACGGAAACCTCAGAATTCTAGACAAACTGACGAAATTTCAGAGATTCATGACACCCAATAACAACCCAAATTTAGTTGATAAAAGTTCAATAATCTAATTCTCGGTGGGCGAGTTTTTGCTACAGTCCGAAACAACTTAACTCCAAAATCTTAACTGAAAATGCTACCACATCAACAAGATAACTCTCAAATTTCCTTAAATTTTCGCGAGTATATACTCGTGGATTTGTCGATTATCCGCTTTGGTAGGTTTCGATAGACTATAATCAGGGATTTTGTCGAGTGGACCTTAGGTGGCTTGCGCGTGGGTCACTGGCAGAATTGTTTGATGCGGAGGGGGTGGCGTTGCGATTGAAGCATATGGCCAGGCAGAAAGCACAACAGCAGCAGGTCATGGCCAGAGCACAGAATATGTAGACAGTGGTGATGGACCAGAAGGCGAACAGATAGACTAGTTTGTCACAGTAGTTCTTGCTAAGAGGATCATCGTAATTCACGTCGTTGTACTCCCTGTACACCCAAATATTCCCTGTTCAAAACACAACATCACCCTAACGTCATTATAGTTAATTTCAACGCATCTTTTACATAGCAAAATATGTGCAGCTTAATTCACTGATGCTCAAATGAAATATTACTTATTAGCACATTCCGTTCAAATAAACGTTTGAAAAAAGTCCAATTTAGATAAAATTGAGCCATATTAATCATGTAGAATTCAATGACCATTATAATACAAACCACTCTTAGCGCAACCTGCGATCAACTTATTGCAAAAGTCATGAGAGGCTAGGGCAAAACAAAATTAACTTAGTCAGAACCTAAAAGATAACTTAAAAAGGGAAGATAAAACTATTGTAAATCCGCAACAATTGGACATTAGGTTGTATGGGACCAATCTCGTTTTTTTAAACAATTCTGAGAGTCAGAATGCAGATCAGATGGCCCAGTTAACCCAAAACAAAAGCCATTAGATCCTCGGTCAACTCAAAATGAATTGAGTCAATGTAAGAAAACAGCATCAGACCGTATGGAAAAAATCTAGTTTTTTTCTAAACAATCACAAGTTAGAATAAAGCTCAGATGGCCCCGCGCAGTATAATCACAATGTGTGTTCAGTACAAAGAGTCATCTAAGTGCAATGACAACTCAAAGCAACAAACACACTTCTCAGAGAAGGCAGTCATCATAGCAGATACAAACACTCAGGGTTGAAATAACGACACACTAACATAGCCTGCGAGTAAATTAGGATCCAACTTGTTAATCAATGACATGAGACCAAGATAGTTGAACATCAAATCATGAACATCAAATCATGAACATCAAATCATGAACATCAAATCATGAACAAAAAATTGCTTCCAACTCCATCACTTCGTAAAGGAAATGATGCAACATAAGAGGGCCGATGAGACCTGCCAACGAAATGATTGAGTTGGAAGCAATTTTTTATTCATGATTTGATGTTCATGATTTGATAAGACTACGAAAAAAGACAAACAACAAAATCAAGTAAACAATTTGAATACAAAACTCAATTTCTATTTTTTGAAAAACATACCGAAGTCAAAATAGAGTCAAATAAAACCTGAAATAAACGAATTATTTTGTACTTCACAAGAAAAAAAACATGGACTCGGGACTTAACGAGACTCGAAATAGAAGGAAAATAGCGGACGAGTTGCCAGATAAAACCTGCGAATTATACTATTTCGACGTAATTACAACTGACAAAATGTATCAAAAAATTTCTCAGTTCCAATTCTTCAAACAAAGTTCAGAGTTCCAATCAACTTGAAGAATTAATGTTAATCGAGCCCAATGAAATTTTAAATTTGAGATGAACCCTCTTGACCTTCAATTATAACTACTATCTTTAATTTAACCTCTATTACTGAAGCAAAAGCAAGTCATGCATTTAGCAATATCTTACCACACAATCTAATCACCTAAAAACCCCACAAAACAGACAGTAACAAACAATGACTGTCACAAAACAAATTGGAAAAGGAGCAAATCGCCGACTTGACATTTTCATGCGTTTTCAAACGGTCGCAATAAAAGAACTTTAATTTCCTCGAATACACATAAGAATAAAATGCAAATGGTAAAGAGGCAATCTAAAGTTAAGAATACATCGTTATGTAAAATTTTAAAAAAACACATTAACTTAGTTATTTAAAGAACTTGACCTAAAATAAAAATTAGGTTATAAATATACCGGACAATTTCTGATTTACTGTTCAACAAATGTTCATCGAAAAAACATAGGACAAATTGGTCTCGAACGACTGACAGGGCTTCATTCTTATCTAACCTGCTTCAGAGAGGGGTGGGGGTATAAGCTGGATTAAGTTAAGGGAATAGGTTTACCAAGTGACTTCAAATGATGTTACTGGAGCTCATTTACACGACTATTAGATTTGACGTCAAAAAAATTTAAAAACAAACAATTTCTCTGCGCTTTTCAATAAAATTTTTGTAGCAAAGCCCGTCAATTAATTTAATCTATGAGAAAGCAATTTAGATCTCAGCTTGATAAAGTCACTCGCAATTAAAACGCTCAAATGAACGTTTTGCAAAAGAATCACACGAATACCATTAAAATCTTTCACATTTCGTTTGAGAACAATTACACACCAGATCTGTAGGTATCAACGGTTGCAGTATAAGATGAAACAATTTTGAAAACAAGTAAATAGAACTATATTTAAAACATAACCGACTAAACATCGGAAGAATTGCTCTCGAACGATTAGTGGGAGCTCAAATCAACTGCAACACTTGCTTCAGTCGGGGGGGGGGGGGCTAAATGGGACTAAGAAGTTCAATAGTGGGCTTCAAATAACAGAGGTTAAGATGCACCACTATTAAGATTTAAAGTGAAAAATGGCACCAGTTTCGGCGCACTTTTCATTTGACTAGTATAAATTGCCGCCAATTGAGTTCAGCTGCTTGAAATTGTGATTGAGAGAATTTTAGATCATGCGAAACGCAAAAAGTCAAGGGCGTAAAAGTCACTCGAAAAAGTCAAAATTGTCGAGCAAAAATTTTGCATAAAAAAGACACATGTTTACTTCGTTCAAGAGCAATTAAAAACTGTAACAACCAAACATAACCGACTAACGTCGGGCGAATTGCTTTCAAACAACTCGCGGCCGGTTAGCTTAGTCAGTAGCTAATTGCGGCTTAAGGAGGCCAGCTGTAGCTCAATTGAGGGTCTTGAGAATGGTTTTCAGTGGGAGGGGGAGGAGGTCAAACAATAAAAACCGCCATTCACACCTTGAGTTCCAGTGAATTGCATACTTGAGACTAGTGAGTTCTAACGCCCTAAAAAACTTAATGTCCTCCCAGCTTTACCGGTTTATCCCGTTCTTGAAAAATTGGCGCTGAAAAATGGCGTAAAAACGACCAGCAGGACTAATATTATTGATCCAATATTTGTTCAAGAACAATTTAAAAATCTTACTTTCTACTGTTGAATAAGCATGCAAATTTTTAAAATGATGAACTTTAATCAAAAACAATGTTTCAATATTTTATCAAACTTTTCAGTCATTTTTCTGAAAAAAATTGTCTCAAAAATTAATCTCAATTACAACAATTGCAACCATACTGCGAAAAGAAAATGTGGGAAAAACGTGAACATCTGGTCACTCGATTAGAAAAACTTCGCGTTGCAGCTAGCAGAGTAAAACTTAATCAACAGAGCTACCGTGGCTTTCTGAACTCACAACCTATAATTGAACGGCAAGAAAAAAAGATTCGCAACAGATTGTGGAAAACGACGACGTAAAAATAATACGCAACATGAGGCCTGCCAATGATACGACTACGAAAAAAGACAAACAACAAAATCAAATAAACAATTGGAGTCCAAAACTCAATTTATTTTTTGAAAAACATAACGAAGTCAAAACAGCGTCAAACAAAACCTGAAATACACAAATTTTGGATTTCACAAGAAAAAAACATGGACTCGGGACTTAATGAGACTCGAAATAGCAGGAAAATAGCGGATGAGTTGCCAGACAAAACCTGCGAAGTATACTCTTTCGACGCAATTACAACTGACAAAATGTATCAAAAAATTTCTCAGTTCCAATTCTTCAAACAAAGTTCTGAGTTCCAATCAACATGAAGATTTAATGTTAGTCGAGCCCCATGAAATTTTAAATTTGAGATCGAACTCTCTTGACCTTCAATTATAAGTATTATCTTTAATTTAACCTCCATTACTGAAGCAGAGGTAAGTCATGCATTTAGCAATATCTTATCACACAATCTTATCACCTATAAACCCCAAAACACAGACAGTAACAAATAATGACAGTCAAAAAACAAATTGGAAAAAATTAATCTCAATTACAACAATTGCAACCACACTGCGAAACGAAAATGTGGGAAAAACGTGAACATCTGGTCACCCGATTAGAAAAACTTCACGTTGCAGCTAGCAAAGTAAAACTTAATCAACAGAGCTACCGTGGCTTTCTGAACTCACAACCTATAATTGAACGGCAAGAAAAAAAGATTCGCAACAGATTGTGGAAAACGACGACGTGACGTAAAAATACTACAACGGAGAAAAGCTCTACATTTTGAAGGATCTAGAATTCTTACATGGCGCAAAAATGGCAAAAAAAACAAATGTCTTAGCAAAAAGAACACCGAGAAAGAATAAACAAAGGGGAATTTGCAATAAGAAAACACAAAATGAAATAACGGTATGAAAATTTAAAAATGATCCGAAAAGTACAAAAGCACTAAGTACAAAATGTCAAAAAAGCTCTTACTTGGATAAAATAAAGTTCAAAAAATTCAACCGCCGTGCCAGCGTTTAATCAGAGCGGCCATAAGGGACAAAAAAATAATTTTTGGAAGACTGAGGGTCAAAATCTTTAACTCCGTTAAAATTTTTTCAAATTTAATTGCAAAAAGCAAATAGACACATGTTTACTTCGTTCAAGAGCAATTAAAAACTTTAACAACCAAACATAACCGACTAACGTCGGGCGAATTGCTTTCAAACAACTCGCGGCCGGTTAGCTTAGTCAGTAGCCAATTGCGGCTTAAGGAGGCCAGCTGTAGCTCAATTGAGGGGCTTGAGAATGGTTTTCAGTGGGAGAGGGAGGAGGTTAAACAATAAGAACCGCCATTCACACCTTGAGTTCCGGTGAATTGCATACTTAAGAGACTAGTGAGTTCTAACGCCCTAAAAAAACTTAATGTCTTCCCAGCTTTACCTGCTTATCCCGTTCTTGAAGACAAAAAGTCATATGGTCAGACAGAAAACGATCAGTTGAAAAATTGGCGCTGAAAAATGGCGTAAAAACGACCAGCAGGACTAATATTATTGATCCAATATTTGTTCAAGAACAATTTAAAAATCTTACTTTCTACTGTTGAATAAGCATGCAAATTTTTAAAATGATGAACTTTAATCAAAAACAATGTTTCAATATTTTATCAAACTTTTCAGTCATTTTTCTGAATAAAATTGTCTCAAAAATTAATCTCAATTACAACAATTGCAACCACACTGCGAAAAGAAAATGTGGGAAAAACGTGAACATCTGGTCACTCGATTAGAAAAACTTCGCGTTGCAGCTAGCAGAGTAAAACTTAATCAACAGAGCTACCGTGGCTTTCTGAACTCACAACCTATAATTGAACGGCAAGAAAAAAAGATTCGCAACAGATTGTGGAAAACGACGACGTAAAAATAATACGCAACATGAGGCCTGCCAATGATACGACTACGAAAAAAGACAAACAACAAAATCAAATAAACAATTGGAGTCCAAAACTCAATTTATTTTTTGAAAAACATAACGAAGTCAAAACAGCGTCAAACAAAACCTGAAATAAACAAATTTTGTATTTCACAAGAAAAAAACATGGACTCGGGACTTAATGAGACTCGAAATAGCAGGAAAATAGCGGACGAGTTGCCAGACAAAACCTGCGAAGTATACTCTTTCGATGCAATTACAACTGACAAAATGTATCAAAAAATTTCTCAGTTCCAATTCTTCAAACAAAGTTCTGAGTTCCAATCAACTTGAAGATTTAATGTTAGTCGAGCCCCATGAAATTTTAAATTTGAGATCGAACTCTCTTGACCTTCAATTATAAGTATTATCTTTAATTTAACCTCCATTACTGAAGCAGAGGTAAGTCATGCATTTAGCAATATCTTATCACACAATCTTATCACCTATAAACCCCAAAACACAGACAGTAACAAATAATGACAGTCAAAAAACAAATTGGAAAAAATTAATCTCAATTACAACAATTGCAACCACACTGCTAAACGAAAATGTGGGAAAAACGTGAACATCTGGTCACCCGATTAGAAAAACTTCACGTTGCAGCTAGCAAAGTAAAACTTAATCAACAGAGCTACCGTGGCTTTCTGAACTCACAACCTATAATTGAACGGCAAGAAAAAAAGATTCGCAACAGATTGTGGAAAACGACGACGTGACGTAAAAATAATACAACGGAGAAAAGCTCTACATTTTGAAGGATCTAGAATTCTTACATGGCGCAAAAATGGCAAAAAAAAACAAATGTCTTAGCAAAAAGAACACCGAGAAAGAATAAACAAAGGGAAATTTGCAATAAGAAAACACAAAATGAAATAACGGTATGAAAATTTAAAAATGATCCGAAAAGTACAAAAGCACTAAGTACAAAATGTCAAAAAAGCTCTTACTTGGATAAAATAAAGTTCAAAAAATTCAACCGCCGTGCCAGCGTTTAATCAGAGCGGCCATAAAGGACAAAAAAAATAATTTTTGGAAGACTGAGGGTCAAAATCTTTAACTCCGTTAAAATTTTTTTAAATTTAATTGCAAAAAGCAAATAGACACATGTTTACTTCGTTCAAGAGCAATTAAAAACTTTAACAACCAAACATAACCGACTAACGTCGGGCGAATTGCTTTCAAACAACTCGCGGCCGGTTAGCTTAGTCAGTAGCTAATTGCGGCTTAAGGAGGCCAGCTGTAGCTCAATTGAGGGGCTTCAGAATGGTTTTCAGTGGGAGAGGGAGGAGGTTAAACAATAAGAACCGCCATTCACACCTTGAGTTCCGGTGAATTGCATACTTAAGAGACTAGTGAGTTCTAACGCCCTAAAAAAACTTAATGTCTTCCCAGCTTTACCTGCTTATCCCGTTCTTGAAGACAAAAAGTCATATGGTCAGACAGAAAACGATCAGTTGAAAAATTGGCGCTGAAAAATGGCGTAAAAACGACCAGCAGGACTAATATTATTGATCCAATATTTGTTCAAGAAAAATTTAAAAATCTTACTTTCTACTGTTGAATAAGCATGCAAGTTTTCAAAATGATGAACTTTAATCAAAAACAATGTTTCAATATTTTATCAAACTTTTCAGTCATTTTTCTGAAAAAAATTGTCTCAAAAATTAATCTCAATTACAACAATTGCAACCACACTGCGAAACGAAAATGTGGGAAAAACGTGAACATCTGGTCACTCGATTAGAAAAACTTCGCGTTGCAGCTAGCAGAGTAAAACTTAATCAACAGAGCTACCGTGGCTTTCTGAACTCACAACCTATAATTGAACGGCAAGAAAAAAAGATTCGCAACAGATTGTGGAAAACGACGACGTAAAAATAATACAACGGAGAAAAGCTCTACATTTTGAAGGATCTAGAATTCTTACATGGCGCAAAAATCGCAAAAAAAACAACAAATGTCTTAGCAAAGAGAACACCGAGAAAGAATAAACAAAGGGGAATTTGCAAAAAGAAAACACAAAATGAAACAACGGTATGAAAATTTAAAAATGATCCGAGAAGCACAAAAGGCACTAAGTACAAAATGTCAAAGAAGCTCTTACTTGGATAACATAAAGTTCAAAAAATTCAACCGCCGTGCCAGCTTTTAATCAGAACGGTCATAAAGGACAAAAAAAGTAATTTTTGGAAGACTGAGGGTCAAAATCTTTAACTCCGTTTAATTGCAAAAAGCAAATAGACACATGTTTACTTCGTTCAAGAGCAATTAAAACTGTAACAACCAAATATAACCGACTAACGTCGGGCGAATTGCTTTCAAACAACTCGCGGCCGGTTCGCTTAGTCAGTAGCTAATTGCGGCTTAAGGAGGCCAGCTGTAGCTCAATTGAGGGTCTTGAGAATTGTTTTCAGTGGGAGGGGGAGGAGGTCAAACAATAAGAACCGCCATTCACACCTTGAGTTCCAGTGAATTGCATACTTAAGAGACTAGTGAGTTCTAACGCCCTAAAAAACTTAATGTCCTCCCAGCTTTACCGGTTTATCCCGTTCTTGAAGACAAAAAGTCATATGGTCAGACAGAAAACGATCAGTTGAAAAATTGGCAGACTGAAAAATGGCGTAAAAAAGACCAGCAGGACTAATATTATTGATCCAATATCTGTTCGAGAACAATTTAAAAATCTTACTTTCTACTGTTGAATAAGCATGCAAATTTTTAATATGATGAACTTTAATCAAAAACAATGTTTCAATATTTTATCAAACTTTTCAGTCATTTTTCTCAAAAAAAATGTCTCAAAAACTAATCTCAATTACAACAATTGCAACCACACTGCGAAACGAAAATGTGGGGAAAACGTGAACATCTGGTCACCCGATTAGAAAAACTTCACGTTTCAGCTAGCAGAGTAAAAATTAATCAACAGAGCTACCGTGGTTTTCTGAACTCACAACCTATAATTGAACGGCAAGAAAAAAAGATTCGCAACAGATTGTGGAAAACGACGACGTAAACATTTAAGGATATAGAATTCTTACATGGCGCAAAAATCGCAAAAAAAAACAAATGTCTTAGCAAAAAGAACACCGAGAAAGAATAAACAAAGGGGAATTTGCAAAAAGAAAACACAAAATGAAACAACGGTATGAAAATTTAAAAATGATCCGAGAAGTACAAAAAGCACGAAGTATAAAATGTCAAAAAAGCTCTTACTTGGATAAAATAAAGTTCAAAAAATTCAACCGCCGTGCCAGCGTTTAATCAGAGCGGTCAAAATCTTTAACTCCGTTTAAATTTTTTCAAATTTAATTGCAAAAAGCAAATAGGTAAAGAACAAAGCCCATTGATTCGTGCGAAATTCTCTAAAACGACCCGCGAGCAAATGATGGCGGGGGGGGGGGGGTGGGGGTGGGCTACGGAGGGGGGGGCAAACTTTAAAGATATGAACATATTTTCAGAAAGCACTGAGAAAATTTATGAAATACTAAAACATAAACCGACGAATGTCGGAAGAATTGCTCTCGAACGTCAGGCGTGTGGAAAAATAATTGACCACGTCGGGATTCGAACCATTGAACTGCCGGTCCCTAACCGCATGCACTGCCCACCCTTCTTGTTGACCCTTCTTGTTGATATGCTGCAACCAATTTATATTAGGAACAAGCTTTACTTGGAGTGAGAGCAATAGAGCTCACTCAAAAATGAAGAACGAAAGCGCAAAAAGTCACTTGAGAAGTCAAAAAATGTTCTAGAAAAGCGCAAAATGGTCAAGCAAAAAATTTGCATAAAAAAGACCAACACGTTTACAATAATTGCTATGAACTTCGTTCAAGAGCAATTAAAAACGTTCAAATCAAATAAGCAGTCAATAACAATTACAAAAGACAAGGACTTCCATAGAAGGAAAAGAGCAAGAAATCGAAATATCATTAAGGTGAACAAACATAAAAGAATATTTAAAAATTGAGGTGAAGATACAGTACGTAAAGAAACATATTTCTTGAGAAAGGTCAGCAAAATCATTCGAATAAACGTTTTCAGCCAGAACATTACAAAAACGTTCTCATACAGCGAGCAAAATCACCGCTTTTTGGAGAGGATATTAATTAAAATTTCAGGTACAAGTTATGAAATTGACGAGAGCAAAATGCACAAAGGTTGCTTTTTATTTTTGAAAGTCAACCAAATCTCTTAAGTAAATGCGCATATTGTCTCGGGAAGATCTAAGCTAGCAAAATATACACAACTAAACAACATGAATAACAATGAGTACAAAATTTTATAACAAAGTCGAGTTTCATTTGTTTTTCTTATCAAATTCACTCGTCATAAAAAAGGTTTAGTAAACTATAGCCCAGCCACAAACCTGTTCAACAGAGAAAATTTGAAAAGTTAAACAGAGAGAATTTGAAAGCTCCCCGAGAAATAGAGTATACCCACTTAAATCAAGTAAAAGTGGATGATGCTACTACCTGCAATGAACCATATAAGTAGGAAAGCGTCAATTATTCCTTCTCCCGGGTGCTTTTTAGTTTGTTCCTCTGCATTGTCCTGTCTGTACCGCTTCACTTGCTGAACCAGTGAGAGTGTGTTCTTCAGAACCAAGACCAGTCCGGCAACTATCAGAAATATTGGAATTTGGCTCTCCGCTGGGCAGTCGTTCACTCGCAAAGATCCTGTAACATAATGGGTAAACAGTGATGCGATGCAACAGTAATTGTATCGGCGGGACTCACCACTATAATTTTGGTTGAATTATTAACCGAATAGAATCAGAATATAACAAACATAGCCGGCAGATTGCCGGAAAATAGCCGCGATAGACGCTTGCGGCCTACCATGAATTGAAACAACTAAAGAATTACGATAGACAGATCGGCCACCATTCCTTTAATAGACCACTAGACTTTTCGGTTAGATTCGGACTGTCATTTTTATGAGACACATACGCTCTTAAGGAAAAAGCCCTAATGGAGCTTTTTCAAAATTAATATTCGAAATAAAAAACGACTCTAATACTCAAGAATTAGGTCACATACGTTTGGCACTACGTAGATACACACTTTTGACCTTTATGGATTGGAAAAACGATTTAGAAAAAATCCGATCCAAAAAATTGAAAAAAAAACAATAAAAGTCAAAGTAAAAAAATTGCCGCATGTGAACAAAAAATCACTAAATAAATCTTTAAAATTAGAGTGAAATTATTTCACGCCCCAAAACCACTCGTTTTTCGCTCCACTTCCTGTTTCGGTGTGACCAAAATCACTACTCCAATTTGACTCCAAAAATCATGAAAATGTGGGAACAGATCTTAAAAAAAGACAGCGCCCCAATACAATTCAAATTCTTTGAATTGCAAAAACATAGCCGGCAGATTGCCGGAAAATAGCGGCGATAGACGCTTGTGGCTCTCCATGAACTGAAACAACCAAAGAAATAAGAGATAGATCGACCACCAGTCCTTTAATTGACCACGAGGGATAGATTCGGACTGTCAATTTTATGACACATACGGCCTATAAGGAAAAAGTGCTCAGAAAGCTTTCGAAATCAAAAACTCAAGACTAATACTCAAGAATTAGGGAGTATAAGTTTGGTACTACTTAGATGCACACTATTGATCTTTAACTAAAATGTTCATAAAATTTAAAGCTCCATAAGTGAGTTCAGAAGTCATTTCTTTGAGTGAGGTAAGTCACGCAATTGGCCTAAAAGCAGAAATGACGTCACACACACAAATTTTAACTGCAAAGTAGAAGTTAGTGAAAAAGTCAATTCCAAGAAGTCAATTCCAATAATTTGGTTGAATTATTAACCGAATAGAATCAGAATATAACAAACATAGCCGGCAGATTGCCGGAAAATAGCCGCGATAGACGCTTGCGGCCTACCATGAATTGAAACAACTAAAGAATTACGATAGACAGATCGGCCACCATTCCTTTAAAAGACCACTAGACTTTTCGGTTAGATTCGGACTGTCATTTTTATGAGACACATACGCTCTTAAGGAAAAAGCCCTAATGGAGCTTTTTCAAAATTAATATTCGAAATAAAAAACGACTCTAATACTCAAGAATTAGGTCACATACGTTTGGCACTACGTAGATACACACTTTTGACCTTTATGGATTGGAAAAACGATTTAGAAAAAATCCGATCCAAAAATTGAAAAAAAAACAATAAAAGTCAAAGTAAAAAAATTGCTACATGTGAACAAAAAATCACTAAATAAATCTTTAAAATTAGAGTGAAATTATTTCACGCCCCAAAACCACTCGTTTTTCGCTCCACTTCCTGTTTCGGTGTGACCAAAATCACTACTCCAATTTGACTCCAAAAATCATGAAAATGTGGGAACCGATCTTTAAAAAAAAGACAGCGCCCCAATACAATTCAAATTCTTTGAATTGCAAAAAAATAGCCGGCAGATTGCCGGAAAATAGCGGCGATAGACGCTTGTGGCTTTCCATGAACTGAAACAACCAAAGAAATAAGAGATAGATCGACCACCAGTCCTTTAATTGACCACTAGGGATAGATTCGGACTGTCAATTTTATGACACATACGGCCTATAAGGAAAAAGTGCTCAGAAAGCTTTCAAAATCAAAAACTCAAGACTAATACTCAAGAATTAGGGAGTATAAGTTTGGCACTACTTAGATGCACACTATTGATCTTTAACTAAAATGTTCATAAAATTTAAAGCTCCATAAGTGAGTTCAGAAGTCATTTCTTTGAGTGAGGTAAGTCACGCAATTGGCCTAAAAGCAGAAATGACGTCACGCACACAAATTTTAACTGCAAAGTAGAAGTTAGTGAAAAAGTCAATTCCAAGAAGTCAATTCCAAGAAGTCAGGTCGTAAGAATCATCGATGGAGACGACGAATTAAAAAACCCACGATTTCCCCAATAATTGGCACTATCGCTTCGCGGCTATTAAAAACACAATGTCCCCAATAATAGCCACTATCACTTCGCGGTTATTGAACAACACATCCAATTTAAAATTAAAATTTAAAAAAAACATAACCGACTAACGAGCGGTTGGCTTTGTCAGTAGCTAGCTAAGTTTTATTGAAGCTAGCGCTAGCTTGACTCGACTCTTAAACTTTTAGTTTTCTAGCTTTGTTAGTAAACAAATCAAATAGAAAACTAATATTTAAAAAATTTGCAAACATTGCAAAATTTAAATAAAAAGCTTCCAGATTTTGAAGTGAAAATGTTCAAAACTATTTTTTCTCTCCTGAGTTATGTCAAGTAACCCATCTGCAAGACTTGAAAAACTTCGCTGGCCAATAATGATAGTTAAACTGAGAAAAGGACAAAAACACTCAAAAATTTTGAAAACAATTGCAAATTTTAACAAAATCTTGCCAAAATTCAACACATTAAAATCTTCAAAACCATTCCATTGTCTTAAGAGACTATTCAAAGTCACTATTTCAAGCTTTAATCAGTTCTAATGGCTCAAAAACATCCATAAAATTGGAACATGATAATAATTTTTGGAAAATTTAAAAAATTATATTTTATCAAAAAAGTGCTAAAGCTGGAGTCATTAAAATATTGATAACAATTCCATGAATCTAGAAATTATGCGACAGCTTTTCATGAAGCTTTGGAGCAGGTCCCTAGGAAAATATTGATAACAATTCCATGAATCTAGAAACTATGCGACAGCTTTTCATGAAGCTTTGGAGCAGGTCCCAGGAAAAAAATGGTAAAAAAGTCAAAGATTCAAAAAATTTGAAAATTGGAAATAATTTTTAAAATTGCTGATCTTAAAATCTTGAAAACCCTTCAATTACATCTAGAAGCTATGCAGTAACCTATGCTCAAACTCTAGAGGAGGTTTTGTGTTTATGTGGCTGTTGAGGTCGGAGAAACCAAGAAAATGACAAAAAAATTCAAAAAACTTGAAAATTAGAAGTTGAAAAAAACTGCTAAAATTTGTGATAAAAGTTGTATTTTATCCATGGCCAACAAACATTTTTCAGTAACTCATTATCAAACCCTAACGGAGAAATTTTGTTAGGCTGAAAAACCTGAATAAATGACAATAATGACAAATAAACTGACAATAGCGATAAAAAACTGACAATAAATTCAAAAATTTGCAAGTTTTGTAAAAAAAAATGCTGAAATACGTGGTGTTGAAATCTGGAAAAACATTTCATTACACTAAGAAGTTATATAGTAACTACTTTTGAACCCTAGAGGAGGTTTCTCGAGTCTTGAGGCTGTAGAAACCTAAAAACCAACAAAAACCTGAAAAAATTGCAAAATTTATCAAAAAAATTGATAAAATTCTTCATATTAAAAAACTGAAAGCTATTCCATGGCAAATAAAAATGGTTAAGTAACTTATTATCAAACCTCTAAGGACGTTTTCTGGCCCCTGCGTCCGGAAAGAAAGAGATAATAAAATATGTCGAAAAAATTGGAAAAATTTGCACGTTTTGTCAAAAAAAGGCTAAAATTCGTGATGTTAAAATGTTGAAACCATTCCACTACCACTAGAAACTATGCAGTAAAGTAATATAAAACCCTTGAGGAGGTTTCTTGACAGCTAGGGCTGAAAAAACGCAAAAAAAAATGACAAACATTTTCAAAAAACTTGAAAAAATTTGTGAAAATTAGTATAAAATTGCGTGTTTTTAGCGATCGGTTGTTCGTCAGTAGCCACGGGAGGCGCGGGGGTGGGGTACACCGGGGGTCTGATGGTGAGGGGGTCGTGCAACAGTGGGGTGGGGGCAACAGCGCCATGGGGGGGTGGGGGCAATAGGGGGGGGGGTCAACAGTGGGGGTGTCGTCAACCTCTAAGAACCGCCCTTCACAACATAAGTTTTAAGTCTCCCAAACAATTTGAGCTGAAACAGAGCCGAAAAGCTCTAAGAGCACTTAATGCCCGCTGGGCGCTACCTGTTTATCCCGTTTTTGAGGACGAAAAGTCAAAAGCGTCAGACGAAAAATCGGTCAAGCGAAAAACCGCATAAAAAAAAGACCGACAGGACTAAAATAATTGCTACAAACATCGTTTGAGAGCAATTAACAACCTTTTCTACGCTTTGAAGTCCTAAGGAAAGATGCACTCATTAGACTTACTTTATTTCTATTTCAAATTTGAAATGACACTCGCTTTTAATCTAATATTTTCTAGGTTATTGGCCTGTACAACCGACTGGGGAATTAAAGTGTTTTTTAAGTCGATGTCCGAACCTTTTCCCATCAGATTTCCTCAAAAATAGGATGTTGGTGAAAGCTTACAACTTTCAAAGTTATCACTTGTTATTTACTGCTCAAATCAGTTCGGTCACAGTGAGCGACGAGAAATTACAAATGCTTCACAGCACGAGAAAGATTAAATTCAATCATTAGGTTGATACAATATCATATTAAAAATAGTAACTCACCGACAGTAATCATGGCAATTGGAACCAGATACATCAAAGTCAGCATCACTGTGTATCCAACTGAAACACAAACGAAATAAACGTGATCACTCTGCTATCTATGGATATTGGCCGATAGTGGGTCATAAACTGGCAATGAAAATTGAGATCGGGTAGTTAATTAAGTCATTTTTTTGTTGCAGTGCAATTCGGCGATCGCTAGTGAGCACACCAACACATCGCAATAATCAGAGAGAAGTTTTTCACACACATCTGTTGTCTCAACAATTGATAAGCTAGAGCTCCCCAGCAACGCTTTCTCAGTCAATCTTTTAATTCAAACCTTAAGGTTTTTCAAACTTGACGTGTTAATTTTAAGTTGAATTTGAATTTTTCTCAATATTTTTAAGCATTTTAAATATGGTATGTTCATTTACTGTTTTTTAATGATCGGTCGTGCTCTCAATGCGCTTGACCAATAGTAATTGTTTCTACACCTTAATTGAGGTTCTAAAAACACTTTTAAAAGCCCATTGTAATAGGTTATAATTTCCGACAACTTCAATCTCAAAACAACTTTACACAAGTGACTTTTAGACAGCAAACACCACTGCAGACAAAGTAAAAGGACAACAAACGTTGGGCAAAAAAATCAATTTTACGAATGTTATTGAAAAAAAGAGGTATAAAAGCGGTAAAGTGGAATCATTAAATTACGCATAATTGAAGAACAGAAGAGACCTATCATTAATGTGAATAATCCGCAGAACAACAAAGAACAATTACAAAAATGTTCAAAATCTAAAAAGAAAACTGAACGCAAGTCGTGTCAAAGTCGTGAAAACTCTTAGATATTGAAAAAACTATAAGATGATTCAGATAAGATTCGAGAGCAAAAAATCTGTTAATATTGAAACTAAGTGACAGAACAACAAAAACAACTGCAGGAACTCGCAAAACCCAAAATAATCAATAAAAGTTTTTGTGTCAAAGTCGTTGAAATCTTCAATTTTGAAATGAAAAAAAAAAACTAGATAAGCATTATACCAAGAAACGAATAAAAAATTGGTACAGAACTAATAATAGGTATCTGATTGAGCTCTAACCCATTGTTTCCATGATTTTCTCTCCTTGCTCCACTTATGTTCAACAGGTAAAGCTAAACTTATTGATTGATAAGACAATCCACTTATACTCCTCTCAGAGTCGTGAGAAACATTATTTTAGGAGCCATTAAAATTGAAACTATATTTTTGATTTTGTTTCTGTCGGTAAACTCCTACAGAAATTTTCTTCTGAAATAAACAGAATAATTGGCATTAGTGAGTGAGTAGGGTGAATTAAGGGCTTCAATCCAATGTTTAAGCGCGGCTTTTATATAATCCGAAATTTTGTTTCCAATTTTTTTTCCTGTTGCTGCCATTCTGTTACGCCACAGCTTAACATTGCGTTCTTCTGATATCATCTAGGGCTCTCGCATAGTATTAAATAAAAATGATCATTACATAAAACCTCGCCAAATATCGCAAATTTTCTCGCATGAGCAAAAAAACGTTCAGCAGACGTTTTTCCTCGCCAGTTGTGTGTATAAATTTTGGCTTCATCAGCTCCCCGAGAAACATTCGCTAAAATTTTTCTTCAATTTCGCTGTTTATACACTCCCGCAAAATTTGTAGACATGATGACTCCTTGCTCTGCCTATATCAATTAGGTAGTCAACAAATTGTAATTTCCAAACTAATTTAGGGACCGATAAATTTAAAAACCCGCTCCTAATGAACTAATAAAATCTAGAGCAGTCCGTTCTCTAAGAGCAAATGGTTCGTTCGACTTAAGACGGTTAACATAACCGACTAACGTCGGGCGAATTGCTCTCAAACGAAAGGCGAGTGGTTGGCTTCGATAATAACCAGATGGACGAGAAGGGGTGAAAATCGCTAGGTTGGAGGATGGTGTTTTGAGGGTGAGTGCGGTGGGGTGACTGAGAGGGTCAAACTTTCGAGATTAATAACCTCCCTTCACACCATGAAATTGTCTCCTCAAACGATTTGGCGAATGCCATTCTTAAAGACTGGTAAGGCTCTAAGAGACCTTAATGCCCTCCGGACGCTACCTGTTTATCCCGTTTTTGAAGAGGGAAAGTCAAATGGGTCAGACGTAAAATTGGTCACGCGAAAAATCGCATAGAAGACCACAGGACTAACATGATCTTCGTTTGGGGGCAATTAATTACCTTCTTTTTTGACTAGCAGATTTATCAATGTCAGCGCCTCAATTTTTCCTAATTTGAAGCCTTTCTTTATTTGATAAGCCATACCTTTGCACGAAAGTAAGAAGAACGCATAAGATCTGTCCTTCACTTGTTCTAAAACTATTTTACACCTGGGTTAATAATCGATTAAGGCTTTTTAAGAAAAAAAAACAACATGACAAGTTTTGAATTACAAATCTAAGAAATTCCATTGACTGAACAAAACACTAGACCTAGAAATGACACTGATTTGAAAATCCATTTAGAAAAACCCAAAAATTTGACAGTGAGAAATCAAATTCGAATTGCTCCATGTGAACAAAAATACAACAATCGAGAACAAGATTTCTTGTTCAAACACATTTTTTACACCTAAAATTTGAGAAAAATTTTGAATTCAAAAATTATAAAAAGCTTCAACAGATCGTTTAGAAAGCAGCAGGGCGAGTTCGAGAAACAACTTGAAGAGTCATCTCCTCGGCAAAACCAGAAAATTGAACTACGCAAACAAAAGAAAAACATAGCCAAAAACATCAAAATGAAAAAATTTGATTATTTCCTCATATAATAATACTGCACAAGAAGTAAAACACTTCTTTCGTAAAACTGGCATTATTTAATGATTGACGAGCCTAAAAATTTGAAAAAAAGTTGAATATCCTCCAAATTTGGTTAAAGCTCATTCAAGCGTCAGTTAAAGCAACTGCAATATTATTACTATATCCCATTCAGACCCTTAAAGTTGAAACAACCGCACTTGAACAAAAAATTCCACTCACTTGGGGAAAATTTATTAACACTTCAATTTGTCGCTTTCAAAACTCGCGTTATGAACGAAAAAACACTTCTTTACCCTCAGAGATAACCTTTTAACCACTAAATCACACAGAATTTGGCACAGCCAGACGGGTGTGTTGAAACTATCTAAATGCCACCACTAGTACGAGTTTCAACTTTGCAACTGTCAGCTGCACTAACAAACTTTTTCGTTTATAAATTACACTTTCGTCCAGAAACATGCCATTCAAGGAAGGGTTCTAGACCAAAATTTGATCTACTCTGCAAAATGAACTTACTTGTGTTCATCAAGATGCCAATAACTTTCTTGGCAAAGAGCATTTTGTTAGAAGTGCCATGCTCCTCGTGTGCAGCCCGAATGTTTCCAAACAAACTCTCGTAAGAAGGTGGAGGGACGCTGCCTTCCTCCTGATGTTGGTTTGGACTCGAAACTAAAACATTTAATTCTTTTACCTCGTAACACAATCAATTCAATTCTTGAAGCTAGACCCCGATATGTTTGAACTTCCTATGGTATCTAAAGTTACAAAATGTCTCCAAGCTTTATTTTGCTTTGAGCCCTCATTTGTAGAATTGACAAAACAACCATGGCCAAATTCTCTACATAAAATAGGTCTTCAGAATCGAAAAAGCTCTAAGTTCCAGAACTGTGATAGGACAAAAAATCACTGAATATCCCTCACACACGACAAAAACTCATCGCTTATCTTCTAATATTGAAATCGTTTACTTCAGTGATTGCTATTCAGGGTAAAGGTTCCCCAAAAATTAATTTTAAAATCTTTCGTGACCAAACCTAAATTGTTAAGAGATCAAACCTGCTTCTCTGTAATTTGGAGGAGACTCAACAGCATCTTCATACTGAGGAGGTTGACTAGTACTGGCCTCTTCCATGTTCCTTGGAAGATTTTCCGTGCTTTTAAACGCCTGTTGTGACATCCTCACTACCCTGATTAAACCATTGATATTATCTAAAGAATTACACAAATAAAAAATTGTTCTCAACTTTTAGAGAGTCCTCTCCAAACAAAATCACCCGACGGCAATTAGTCCATTGAGTTCACTAAGAGGAAGATATACAGGGCTATACTAAGGAACTTCTGACAAAGATAACAACAGTCCCCGGACTTCCTTTTAACCCCAATACAATTCACACTTGAGACACCCAACGGTAATGGGGTAGACTAATTGATGTGAACGACCTTGTACCTGGAGAATTAAATGTGGCTGCTCCAGCTGCTGTAATACTGAAAGACTCGATTTTGGCTGAAACTGCTTAGGGACTTAAAACTCCCCTGGACTTCGCCTTAAATACTGATTTATTGTTGTTGTTGTTGGGGATTCGCAGCGGGTTTGCTGCAGGGCTGATTTATGCCCAGTCGTCAGTTGTTAAAATAGAGAGAGAGAGAGAGAGAGTTTAGGCTTCTGTGGGTCTTTCCACATGGGTTTGCACCCTTCATATAACGACTGAGCTGAGCTTCTGCACCGGGTTACAATGTCCACAGCTGCAGTTGAAAGCCCAGGAACATAAGTTGACTTCCGAATAACTTTTGAAGAAGTAGTTCCAGTATATTTTTGTTAAATATTTCTTATCAATTTGATCGAGATCGACGTTCCCTACTTTTCGTATTATATTTAGTAAATAACTGGTTCTTTTCCAGAAGTTTTCATCAGCCTTCCTTGTTCTTGTTTTATTAATTGTTATTAGCTCGTTTTGACGTGTGCTTAACAACCCTTCATTATTGTTTGTTTTAATGGGTATTTTTATATTGTAAGATCCTTTAAGCAGTGAGATGAGCATTAATAGATCAGGCAATTCAAAGTAATATGACAATGGCAGCAACTTCAGTGTGGTCAGTCTTTGCTTGTAACTAATTTCCCAGTTACTGATTATCCACGACGTTGCTTTTCTTTGAATGCGCTCGATGTCTTTGCTTTCGGTCTTATTCGCGAACCATGCTTGTGAGGCATAAGAGAGAGAGAGAGAGAGTTTAGGCTTCTGTGGGTCTTTCCACATGGGTTTGCACCCTTCATATAACGACTGAGCTGAGCTTCTGCACCGGGTTACAATGCATACATAACTTATGACTGGTATAACGTAGCCGACATATGCATTGAGTTTTGTTGTTTGCTATGCAAGGTTTGATATGTTTCGTTTTAGGAAATAAAACGCTTTCCAGGCTTTGCTACAACGTTTCTTTATATTCGCTTTCCATGATAACGTAGTAGCCATAATTATACCTAGATCTTTTTGCTCGCTTTTATTTGAGAGATTTTTAGAGTTAAGTATAAAGGAGTGCCAGTTTTTTTCGTTTACTTTAATCGGCAGGATGTGACATTTGCTTTCATTGAGTTGCATATTGTTGTTATGGCACCATTTTAGAGTCCAATAGAGTCCAATTATTTCAGCATACATGGGAGTCGCAAAGGGTTTGCCAAGTGCAGACGTTCTTATCGCAAAATCGTTTATTGACAAACTCCCACATTAGGTTTATCAGTCTCTTCTTGAGTCCGTAAGTTCTACTGAATTCAACATATTTCTCTAATCGGTTTGCGAGTCTGCAGTTCCGGAAGGTGAATTCACTTCTAGCTTTTTCCGTTCTTGTTTTTTGTAGCCGAAAGACTTCCTTTATCCGTCCATTGGCGCTGGTGAGGTCAGGTAGTTCCCTGCAGTGCGAGCTTTCATGCATGACTTTCGCAGGTAGAAGTAGGTCGTTCACTTGGAAACATAGGCAAGGGGCGACTGTTGAGCAGCCGAAGTTGACTGATGTAATTCACTCCTTTGTTTCCCGTGATCCATTTCACTGCTTTCTTCTGAAAGCGTTCGATGTTTTGTAGCTCGCTTCGTGATGGGTGTATGCAGGTGAAGCCGTACAGCACAACGGGTAGGATTAGTGATTTGTAAAGACAAAGTTTCATGCGTGGTTTAACTTGTACTGCAACGTTTCGTCTGAGGAGGTACACTACTTTGTTAGTGTAAAGAAACCTAATTTGTCAAATTAAAATTACTTCCAATATTTAAAACAAACGTTTTCGAACTCTACGTTCATCGTCAGGTTAAAACTGTTTTACAAATTGTTAAAAGATAAAACGAATATGTATTTACATTTGTCTGAGACGACATTTAAAACAATTCTAGGAACTATTCTACAAAATCAATCGGAAATTTTTCCCTATATACAATATTTAGCCTATTTACAACTCATATTTACATCTGTTATCAATTTATTTAAAAACATTCCTATTCCGGATTTTTCGATTTTGGCCATGTTCTTGAATTTTTAGGGCTATTCCGAATTTGCCCTAACCATAAGTATCCCTCTTGTGGAGGTTTTGCAAATTTCGTTTTGTCATGCACAAAATGTTTTTTTGCCCTATGTATTCTGATCTAGTCAAAATTATGATTTGAACTAATATTTTAGCGTGAGTTCCCTCCCCATATATTCATCGCGTGTGTTTAGTGCCAGCTTCAGCTTGCTGATATATATAGCTTCGATCATCATTAGTTTTTCTTGTCCTACAGGCGTCCAGAATTTTTCATTTAATGTCATTCGTGGCGCAACGACATTCAGCCAGATGTTGAACCACCTGTGAGTCCTTCTTTTGATGTTCTGTTATCCTTGTGGTAACATGCCGGCTTGTTTGCCCAACATAGATGGATCCGCATCCATTACATTTAATCTCATATACCACGTGGGATTTCAGGTCTCTATTGAAAGATGATTTCAGGGTGGGGAGGCACGATCTTAATTTCCGCGTTGTAAAAACTAATTGCAATTCGCATAGTTTCTTCAGTTTGCTTGCAACGTTTTGAGTAAAGTTGCCTCTGTATTGTAGAAAAATAGTTGGCTTATCAATAGATTTAGTCTTGCGTTTTTGATGCTCTTTTGGTGTTGTTCTTAATTGGTCTTTGCCGGCACTTATTATCTTTTCTAGAGTCTGATTCACAATTTTTGAAGACCATTCCTCTGGTTAATGATTTTTGGTCCAGTGAATTTTGTTCTTTTCAAGCGCCTTATCGAAGGCCAACCAATTAGAGGTTGCATTAAAAACCCTGTGAACCGCCCCTTGAATCACATTTTTCTTATGCTGAAGCGGTGCACAGCTGCAAAAACAGCTCGAACACCTGAACATCTGTTATCGATTCTGACGAACTGTTTCCGGTTGCTTAGATGCTTTGTTAGCTTTCCTGAGTCGCTCTTCTATATGTTTACTGCAGCTCAGGTCATCTTTGATGTAAATTCCCAAGTCCTTTACTGTATATGCATTTGCCAAATCTTCAACCACATATCGAAGTTTCGCTTTTTCCCTAGAAATGTTATCTTAGCACATTTGTCCAGTGCCAGTTCCATCTTGTTTGATCTGACCCACGTTGCAATGCTGTCTCGGTCTTCCCGGAATGTCCAATGATTTTTTGCGTCTGCGAAGATGAATGGGTCTGAGAACTTCTGAGAAGTCGTGGATGAAGATACAAAACAGGAGCGAGCCTAGTAGTGAGCCCTGAATCACTCCACTAGTAACGTCTCGAACACCGGAACTTGTGTTATCGATTCTGACGAACTGTTTCCGGTTGTTTAGGTAGTCCATGAAAATTTGTAGGAGACATCCTCCTAACCCAATATTTGCCACCTTTTTTAATGGCTCGAAATGAGGTACTTTATCGAAGGCTTTCGAGATGTCCGTGTAGAACGCAATAACTTCTGAGTTTCGATCGTTATCGAGTGCGGCGTGGATCCCTTTCAGAAAAATGTTCATGTTTGTGACAACAAATCGATGTTTTTAACAAATCCATGCTGGTGCTTTGTCAAGAAAGTGGCAAAGTGGTCGTAAAGAGCCACGTAGATGCATTTTTCCAGGGTTTTACTTTCTATGTCCAACTGGACGGTAGTTTTGTACTTAGCGTCTCTCTCCTTTCTTGTCGATTGGCGTCACAGCGGCTGTCTTCCATGTGCCAGGTATCCTTCTTTGCTTCTTTATCAGCTTCAGAAGCTTATTTAGGACGACCGAGGTTTGTCGTGACGTTTTCTTGAAAAAGGCCGGAGGGAGTCCATATGGGCCCCTGGATTTAGTAATGTCCAATTCGGACACGAAGCAATTTATAGTTTCAACCGATATGTTAAACTTTGTCAATGAAAGATTTTTCGTTTCGATGTCAGAAATGCTGTATGGTAGTTTTGGAATGAAAACTGAATGGGAGAACTCGTTCATAAAGTCCACTTGCTCGTGAATAATGATGCTCACTTTATCACCACTCACGATTTGCTTCGGAAGGACATTAAAATCTCCTGGTAGTCTTTCTTGTCGGCCTCGGATGACTCGGATACCAAGTTCTCCAGCTTCATGACTGCTGCTTTCCGATAAGTCGTTGGTTTCCTTTCAAGGAGCTTTTTCTGCGTTTTTAGTTTTTTCATAAGATTTGACGTGAATGCAGAGATCAATGGAGGGAGAATTTGGCGTTGTCTGGTTCTTCGAGGTACATATGTTTCAACCACTTTGTCGACATATTGGTAAAATTCTTCACACATTGTGTTGACGTTTGTATGGCAAAAAAGTTGGAACGGGCTGTCTTTAAGAAATTTCTTCATTCCATCGTAATCAGCCTTTCCAAAACTCCTGAATGATTGGAGTACGAGTTTCGGTTCAGCTACTGGGCATTCGATCGAAAGATGGATCGCATCGTGATCAGTGCAGTCGTATGTCCTGGGGAAGGACAGGTCCTTTCCGGCAAAAAAAACAGTGGCGATGGAAGAAGGCCTCGTCATGGGTGTTAATTGAACAGGTCGGAAAGTCAATGGCTTGTCTGAACAAAGCTTCGTCAAAGATTTTGATGTTTTGGTTTTCTTCTTCGTTAAAGCTGCTTGCTGTTTTCCAATTTGCATCCGGGAAAATCAAGTCGCCACAGATTAGGTCCGGTTTTTGCTTTGGAATTGTTTTAAGTAGTTTTTAGAAATCGTTGATATTATATCGGTATGCACTGCCCTTTCGTGGGTTGCAGAACGAACAGATCATCACTTCAGATCTGTCTAGTTGATTTTTGCAGGCTAGGCATGAGTCAGGACGATCCACATTGACCTTCTCAGAGTTTAGAGAGAGTTTTTTTTACTGCTATGAGGCTACCGCCGTGGGCGTTTTTATCTCCCAAGAAAGTAGAGTCGCTTCGATATATGTTGTAGTTATTTAACAGCAGTTCGGAGTCGCTGATCAATTCGTTCAGCCAGATTTCGCGAAGACATATTACAGTGTAGTCCGCTATTTCGACTGCATTGGAAAGTTTTGCTCTTCGGTCGATGTTTACCAGGCCTCATGTGTTGAGTTGAAGAATGTTGAGGAAACCTAGTCATGAAGACTCGGTTTTCTCAGATTCTAAGTGAAATTTTTCCCGTCATTGAACAGCTCGAAATTTCAAATTCGCAACTTCTCTCGAGGAACGCCTTGGTCGAGTAGTTGACGTCTTGTTTTCAGAATGAGGTCTTCCTCCATTGCATCTTCTCGCGAGAGAGCAAGCAGGAATTAAATATTTCGCTTAGTGAGATCTTCCCTGTGTTCATTACTTTTCGCCAGGGTCAAGTGTGCTTGATGTTCGTTCGCTACCGTGACCAGAAGGGGTCTAGGTTCCTTTCGCTCGGGGTCGAATTTTCCAAATCTGTTGAACTCGAGAACATGTGGCTCAGCTCCACTCGTAAACAGTATTTCGTTCAATTCAGAGTTCGTTGAGACAAAATTTTTGGCTTTAGATTTCGACGGTTCTTCTTTTAACCCTTGGAGCCTAAAACGTTGGTTGATATTGTTATTTGACTTTTGGGCCTCCGCATTTTGTGCTCTTTTGTGTTTCGCGCTCGTGGTTTAGCCCACGGCGACGACAGCTGCGTATGTTTTCTCCACTTTGTCGCAAGTGGTCTACATTGCTTCTTCAATTTTAGAATCGACTAAGTCCGTTAGTCGCTTGTTCTGTAACTTTTCACCTACTTCAAGGCTTTCCAGTTTCTCAGAGACACTTGCTGGCGCACGTCCTCTGATGAAATTATCTCGCTCGTTGTTTTCTACGCAGGTGTTGCACAGTAGCATAGCATTCATTCCCAATTCTATCATTCCATTTATAGCAGCAGATGAGAGGGCGGTACATTCAGTGGTTAGATGCATGTGGGTGTTACAAGATACTCAGAAGTAAGTTTTCCCTTGGGCCGTTATGCCTCGCTTGCATGTTTTGCAGTTTCTAACCATGACGTGAGATCTATTTCATTTTCTAGGTTCAATTTGATGGGTGCCAGGGAAATTATTCACTAAATCACTAATTGATTACAAAAGCAACTTAGAACTGGCAACTGGTGTGAATTTTTAGAATGGTTTTGATCGGTGCCAAGGAACTTAATCCTTAGGACCTCACAAAACCAGGAACAACTTCAAAAATGTCAAAAATGGAGCACTTACTTAGTACTTCTTCGCCTGCTCTTGCTTCTTTCTTCGTTGGGCTTGCGACGGGCTTTGTGGTTTCTTGGTGATTGCTGTCAAGTTTCTGTCGTTTTTCTTGACAATAGAAAGTTTTTTAATTTCAAGGGCTGGTTTTTGATGGAGTTTTCGGTATCCGGTTATCAGCTGTCGATCTTTCTGTTTTCGTCTCGACAAAAGGTCACAAACGACGTTTAGGGTGGGGATTCCTATTGTCTTTAGCGACTTGTAAACGTTGGGGGCTCCCGCTCGTTCACAAAAAACTATACCAACAACTTTTTGTTTTAAGTTCTGTATTTCGATGAATAGCTGTTCCGCAGTTAGGGGCGTCTGAGGTCAGACTTTTGAGTGGTCGTGGAGTTGTTTATCAAATCGTGCCAGAGGATGACTTCCGCCAATTTGGGGAGTCGATTGATTTGATGAGAAACAATCTTCAACTTGTCCTCCGCTTGAGGATCCAGATTGTAGCCAGACTTCGTGATGACTTCTGGAAGTTGTCGTCTCTCTCGGATATTTAGGGCGTAGTAAAGAGAGCTAGCTCCAAAGTTATACACCATTTGGAAAGGCCACCACGGCTGCCCTAATGAAACATATAACCTATTTAATAAGTTTCGAGGTGTAGGCCATCGGCTCCCTTCCAGAAATCTCGGTAAGCTATCTTTGATTGCTGGTTTTGTTCGGAGAGAAAACAATTGAAGCGGAACAAGAACAACCTGCCATCTCCATCAGCTAAAATTTATCTCAATGATGAAGTGACACAGTTGCGTAAAAAAAATACTGTTATCTTTGCGCAGATATCCTACCATCAAATCTGCCCCATCAGTGAACGAAAAAATAAGTGTATAAAAAGCGAATGATAAAATCCAGTGCTAAACACATTGTATGATGTTCAAGAAGCGTTTCACAAAATTTTCGAAAAAGCTTGATACCAGACAAACAACAATTGTCAGTAAGGGATCCCTCTCCCTATTCTTAATTCCCTATTCTCACTAAGGGATCCTTCTCCCGTTCTCAGTAAGGGATCCTTCTCCCGTTCTGATCGCTATAGTAATTCTACTTTGACAATACATAATTTGTTCCATGTCAACATTCAGTCTTTAAATAACATTTTGACGAATTTCAATACCATGTTGCCAAAAACTTCAAATATACTATCATTTGTCTCTCAGAGACCTGGATGGAGGACGAATCAAAAGCAACTTACTTCAAAATTGATAGTTACACATTTTTCAACCGTTGTCACATTAGCAAACATCAGAGCACTGAAATATATGTGCATGATTCTATTAAAGCTAAGTATTTAACACGCTGTTTAAAAACATTTTACTGCTGAATTGAATCTTTTGAAAAAAAAACGTTTTCTATGCGCTGTGTTTATAAATTGCCATCCAACTCTAAAGCGATATTCAATAGTGACCTGGATAAATTTCTGGAATAATTCCCTAAAAATATTGATTGATTATATTTAGTGGGTGACAGGAATATCAATCTAATCAGGCAAGACAGCTTAACTGAAGAGTACACTAAGGTTCTCATAAATTAGGGTGCGGAACAAATCATTCCCGAAGGAACCCGGATCGGTGAGAGACCATCTACTCTGATTGATCGTATAGCATGTAATAGAAATATGTTTTTGAGTAGCGAATTTATTGCAATTACTATAACCAATTACTACGCTACATCTGTCACCACGCCATATGAAGTTTGCTGCAATAGACCGAGCTTTCGAAAGCAACGCATTAGCTTTCTACACAATGAAGCTGATCATAGCAGAATGTTGATTGATTTCGAAAGACAGCTTTCTGGCATAGAGTATAATGATCGGCCGAATGTTGGCGTCTGTCATCCAGAGTAATACAACAATCAAAAATTAGTTTCTCGTATGAAAAACGCCAGTATTACAACAATAAGTTCCTGCGTACATATTAAACAGAAGGCAATATCTTCAGAGACATCAACGAAATAACCCCTAACCGCGTAGAGAACAAAAATTCTGTCCCTAACCGAAGGTGGCGCTAAAGTAGATGATGTGGAGACTGTAGCTGATTTGTTCAATGAGTATTTGACGGCCATTGCTTGCAATAAACTAGAACAATATGATCAGACTTTGATGAAGTTCAGTTTTTCGTCAGCCGTAAAATCAATGAGTTCTATTTTTCGTTAAAGCGACAAGAAAATATTTGATGCGGAACAAGAAAAACCTGCAATCTTAATTAGCTGAAATTTATCTCAAAGATGAAGAGACACCATCGAGAATACTGTTTTCGTTGCGCAGAGATCCTATCATCAAATCTGACCCATTGGAGAACGGAAAACTTAGTGTATCTAATGCGAATGACAAAAAACAGTGCTAAACACAATGAATGATTTTCAAAGAGCGTTACCGAAAATTGTCGGAAGTGCTTTAAACCAGGCAAACATTCCTTGTTATTAAAGGATCCTTCCCGTTCTTCTCAAAATACTCATTGTTTTGACAGCTATAGTAATTCTGGTTTGACAATACTTCCTGTTTTCTATTTAAAAATCGGTCTTTATATAAACCTATTGACGAATTTCAATATCATGTTACCGATAACTTCAAATATACTATCATTTGTCTCTCAGAAAACTGGTTGGAGGACGAATCAAAGCAACTCATTTCAAAATTGATAGTTACACATCTTTTAACCGTTGTCACGTTAGCAAACATCGGAGCACTGGTTTAATTATGCATAATTCTATTAAAGCTGAAGTATTTAATACACAGTTTAAAAACATTTTACCGCTGAAATGTACGAATTTTTTGAAAAAATTGTTTTTCGTGCTCTGTGCTTATAATTTGCCATCCAACTCTTAAGCCATTTTCATAAAGGACCGTGATATTTTTCCGGAGGAAGTCCCTGAAAATATTGATTGCTTATACCTAGTGGGTGATAGGAACATCGATCTACTCAATCAAGACAGCGTATCTGAAAAGTACACGAATGGTCTCATAAGTCATGGTGTGGAACAAATCATTCCTGAAGCAACCCGGATCGGTGAGAGATCATCTACTCTGATTGATCGTATAGTATGTAACAGAAATATGTTTCTGAGTAGCGAATTGATCCCAATTACTATAACCTATCACTACGCTACATCTGTCACCACGCCATATGAAGTTTGCTGCAATTGACCGAGCTTGCGAAAGCAACGCATTAGCTTTCTCCACAATGAAGCTGATCATAGTAGAATGTTGCTTGATTTCGAAAGACATAGAGTATATTTAGAGTATATTGATGTGCCAAATGTAGGCATGGAATCTTTCAAAAATGTTCTTTTGTCTCTCATCCAGAGTTATAAAACAATGAAACAATAGTTTATCGTAAGAAAAAGTACCCTGCTTTGAAAAGGATGTTCAGCGAGCAATAGTAAAAACAAATATTGAACTCAAAAAGTCAGAAAACATTCTAAATTACTTCCGGAGGTCAAATTGGCCAGGAAGGTGGTCAACAGGCTAGTCGCCAAAAAAATGCCAGTATTATAACAATGAGTTTCTGCTTATAATTTTAACAAAAAGCAATTTCTTCAGAGACATCAACGAAGTAACTGGTAACCGTGTTGACAGCAAAGCGGTCCCCGAATCGAAGGTGGCGCTACTGTTGATGATGAGGAGACCGTAGTTGATTTGTTCAATGAGTATTTCACGACCCTTGCTTGCAATAAACTAGAACAATTTAATCAGTCTTCAATGAAAATTAGATTTTCACCAGCCGTGAAGACAATGTTTATCTTTCCAGTGGAATATGAAGAGGTAGAGAAAATAGGTACCGCACTCAATCCCTAGAAATTAACTGGCTTTGACGGTATCTTTGTGAAAACACTGAAATCTATGCTTCAAAATATTTTGCCACACTTAACTGGACTTATCAATAGTTCAATTTACCGGGGAATTTTTCATGACTGCCTCAAAAAGGCACTCACAACTAAGCTTTTCACAAAAGATTAATGTTTGAGGTGAGCAATTATCGACCAGTTTCTATCTTGCCAGTTGTTAGCATATTCTTCAAACGAGCAATGTATACTGGATTTTATAGGTTTATGCGCAAACGATTCAATGAAAAACACTTCGTTTTCAAACTAGATGTAGATAGGTATTGGCAATCGCAAAGATAGTTGAGAAACTAGAAATTAAGAAGTCAACCAAACAGTTTTGTATTTTCCTTGAATTTATTAAAGCATTCTACACCGTTAACCATGACCTCATGACTGACGAACTGGGAAACTATTTTGTGAGAGGAGTCATTTTGAGTTGATTTTGCAGTTAATTTTTAAACTTGCAACAGACTGTTCATCACTGGAGCGTTCTCAGATTTCAAAGTGATCAGTAACGGTGTGCCATAATGGTCAAAACATAGTACTCTCCTGTTAATTGTATATACGAACAATTTTTTAATGATAGTAAATATTTTAACTTGTATAAGTTTGCGAATGAATTAACACTTATGTACTCTTCAGAACCTCTGGATGACAGTTGCATTGGTTCTGACTTTGTTTGTCTTCAAAAGGGGATCACTTGTAATCGTTTATATATAAAAATTAAGAAATCTGAGCTCATGTGGTTCTGTGAAGCGCTGACACATATTAGGCTTCAAATTGAAAGGTTGAAAAACTCAGATTTGATTCTATGAAGTACATGGGCATTCATTTATACAGAAACATTTTTTTCGACGTTCATGTTGATAAGGTTGTGAAACGCGTGTCAATGCTTGTGTTTGCAGTCGCAAGAATCATGAATTTCATGACTCGAAACATTCTTATTATTACCGTTTCTTTATCGGACCAATAGTTCGATATGATCTTTGCATATATGGATGTAAAACATCTTCTAAGTTACGTCGTATCTGTATGGTGCAGAGAAAACTGCTTAAGTTGATGTTTTTCAGAAAACAGCGAGAAAGTGTATTTCGGCTTTTTCCTCAGAATTTACTATTCTAAGCATATATGATTTATATAATAGTGAATTATCAAAATTATTTTTAAAATTGGTCAACGCCTATTATTAATTGCCTATTCGGTATCTGAACAGCCTTTAACAGCATGAAATGAAAGATTGCCTCTCATCTCTGAGGAGCGTCTCATCTGGCCTCTTCGAGAAACCACGCCTGAATAAAGTCTCAGATAAGAATTCATTGGCCCAGAGAAGACGCATTCTGTTGTTTTACTTGTTTGTAATGGATTTACTGTTGATCTTGTTTGCGGAGACAAAACATTAAAATGTTCCATGGATCTTCTCAAAATTTTGTAAATAAAAAAGAAATTATCCGATCTAGTACGAGCTCAGCGTATTTTCTTTCCTTCTTTTATACTGGCCTTATCTGTACTTTATGTGGGGCTTCTAGCTTCCGTGGGACTATTACCCAGAGAAGGTCCCTTTCTGGTGATTTGGTATTTTTTTAGAATGCACAAATATATGTAAAATATATGTCACCAAGAAATGTATAATTTTTTTATCTTCTTCTGGAGACCTGGCATTCCTAGATCTGAACATAAACAAAAACGATGAAACAAGGAATAGCTGTCAATGGTATCAAAAAACAAATGATTCCGGCGGCATAATCTAAACATTCCGTAGCTGTGCACCGTTACAACATAAGATAAATGTGATTCAAGGGACCGTACATAGGACTTTCAATGCAACCGGTGACTGGCAACACTTTGATAGAGTTCTTAAGAAAAATCAAGAGATCTGGACTGAAAGTCAGTATCCAACTGAGTGATCATCCAACATTGTTAATGAAACGTTGGATAAAATAGTTACGAAGAGAAAGGTTACAGAAACTCCTTGAAATGAACAACATTTCAGAACAATTAAGAATCTTTCGTTTCCAATTCCTAAAAAAGACTTTTTACCTTCGCTCCTATCTGTTGTTATCCATTGCTTGTTTGGGTTGACAAAATTTTGAATTACATGTACCAAAATGATTTTTGAAATTAAGAAGTCAATTGACTTTCCCTTGATGTAGCTTTTAAAAAAAACAATTTATCTGGACTGAAATCTGGAGTTTTGGACAGTATCCAACTGAGTGGTCTTCCAGTATTGTTAATAAGACGGTCAACAAAATAGTCAAAAGGAAAAAGAAAACCTAAAAATTATGAAAACACCCGAGATAATGAACAGCCTCTAAAAACAGTTAAAAGTCTCAGCAGAAAAGACATTAAAGATTTGTTTTTTCTTCAATAAAGAAAACATCACCCAAATTTTTGCGAGTAATACCAAAAAAATTAAAATCATTTTGCGGAAACGAAAGAATTGTCAATTTAAACATAAATTGTTTTAAAGAACGAAAGCGTTCGAACATTGCGTTCATCGTTTAAGAAACCCAATGAAATCATGCAAAAAGTAAGTAAACTTGTCTTTGACTCTAATTCTAAGAAATGAAATAAAATAACAACAAAATTTTAAAACTATCTTCAGTTGAAATCACATTTACATCATTTAATTTACACTGATTAAAAGAAAATTAATTAAATCTCTTTTCCGGAGTTTTTGAAAATCCCGGGTGTATTGTTTTCTAATCATGAAAAGAAGTTTCTACCTTCATTCCTATCTGTTGTCATTTTTTACTTGTTGGGGTTAACAAAATTTTGAATTAACTAGAAAAATTCACCAGAAAAATTTTTGAATTTCAGAAGTCAATTTTTTTGTATTTGAGCTAATCCGTCAATGTCATTCTCAAAATGATAAAAATAATAAATTAGTTAACACTGTGAAATTAATTTTTGATTAAAATAGGAAAATGCATCTGATATGTAAAATTAGGTGCAATGAAAACATTTCCATCTATTTTGACCAAATCGACCAGCATACTGCAGCTAAGGTTCTGGAGCATCAAAAGAAAAACTCTTCTATGGGGCAACACCTCGTTGAATATTGTGGTACAGCGATTAATATTGAAAGGAACATTCTCGACTTATGTTCGGGAAATGAAAAAAGTCAAAAGAAGCAAGCTACATCAAAAAGTTGAAACGGCAACTAAATAAGCGCGACGAAAACCGGTTGCGGGAATTGACATTGAAGTATTTGTTCAAATGCAAAAAAAATTGAGTGTTGAAATTCAAAATTTTTTCTGGTACATTCTAATTCGAATTTTTGTCAACCCCAACAAGCAAAGGATAACAACAGATAGGAGTGAATGAAAAAAATTTTCTTCATGAGTTGGAAACAAAAGACTCTTAATTGGTTCAAGATGTTGTTCATTTTGGGGGGTTTCTGTAACCTTTCCCTTCGTAACTATTTTATCCAACGTCTCATTAACAATACTGGATGACCACTCAGTTGAATACTGATTTTTATTCCAGATCTCTTGATTTTGGTTATGACCTCTGTCAAGGATTGCCAGGAGCTGGTTGCAATAAAAATCCTATGCACAGTCCCCTGAATCATATTTTTCTTATATTGTAACGGTGCAGAGCTACATGAAAACGGTAGTCCGCTTCGGCCCGTCCTATGAATACCCGGTCGGAGTCACAAGAACCTCATTAAATTTTTGTCCCCCTTTAAGAATATTCATTTTAAGTGATATAGAATGTGGTACACTCAGTCGGACGGTTTAGCAAAGGGTGCATCACTGGTGGTAATTTTGGCAAATTTGTGGCTGAAATCCTTTGAAAACTCTTTCCAAATGAGGGAAGGGAGAACAAAACTCCTGACTTGAAGGGAATGTGCCTTTATTGTAACCGACTCGTGACTTTGCGAGGAAAAAAAGTCGACTGCAAATCTTGAAGAAACTTGTTTCATGCAAAATGCTAAATTATCACTGACACAGTGGTCAAGAACATGCAGGAAAGTGTATGGATTGGTTCCTATTGTGCAGAAATACGTACAGCAGGACACACAGAAATTGAAATTGTTCAAGAGGTATGTGGATGACACAGTGTGCACTGCCAAGGGGAAGCCCATATATTACCTTGAGCATGCAAATTCTCTCCAAAAAAACCTACAATTCATCTTTGAGACAACCAACGGCTTTGGGGATCTAACATTCCTATATCTAAACATAAAGTTAAACGAAGTTGGAAAATTTGTTGTCATTGGTACTAAAAACTGACCGGTACCGGCTTCATCCTAAATGTGCGTACTTTAGCAAGTCAAGGAAGCCTGGCTAGTTGCAATACAGTTGTCCCGAGTCTGTGATAAATCTTTTCATTTATCCTTTACATTTTCATTATTTGATGCAAACTGCTATTTATCAATTTCTCCGTTTTTTTTTATTAGATCACCGCTTTCTGCATTACAATTCTCAAACTCATTAGCACTAAGGATTTCATTTAGTTCATCCAAGTATGTTGTCTGTTTCATAACACCAAAACCACAGAATTTATCAAATGGTACAGCTAGCAGTTTTTGATCTTTCAAAAACACATTAACTTTTTAAACCCTTTATTCATTGGTGTCTCACGTACGTTATTGGCTAACAATTTGGCAGACAATTCTATTTCACATAACTTTTCACCATCAGTGTTATTGTCCAATAAATCAAGAACAAATCTGTCTACATCCACAAGAAAATGCACTTCATTAATTTTGTCTCTGACTGGTTGTTTTGGACCTAATGATAAGACGTGCAGTACAAATTTCGTCAGTTCAATTTTGTTCGATGTAACAACATTATTATGAGATCCACTCCGCAAAGGACTGTGCTGTCTCTCAGACTGCTTCGCTAACTTGTCACTTAGTAACCTACTAGGTGATTCCGAATGATATCTCCTTTCCTTTATAATGTGTTCACAATTGAATGTAAAAGTTCGTTTTTCACCTCTTTCCTGAGAAATTCCCTATAATCCCCAAATTTTAACTTGAACAATCTTCAATCTCGTTCTGCACGACTTATTTATATCTTTAAGAGCTTAAGCTGAAAACTGTGCACCACTTTTTCTGCAAAAACTTAGTTTTTGGCAGTTCAAACTTCAAAAAATCCGTATTGATATCATTATTAGTACAGAGTTTCTAAAAGTCTATTCGATATTTAGAGTTTATTGGTTTATTTGAATATTTGACATAGTTTTTGACTTAGGAATTGTTCTAAGCAGTTACTATGCCTGAGAAAGTATCTGAGCCATGCTTGTGGTAGAATTTCTTACATCACTGAAGCTTGATCGAGGACAGGGGGCAATGAAGCCCTATTGTTCAGGAGCTACACTCGTGATCAATTCGTTCAGCCAGGTTTCGCAAAGACATATGACAGTGTAGTCCACTATTTGGACTGCATTGGCAAGTTTTGCTCTTCGGTCGATGTTTACCAGACTTCGTGTGTTGAGTTGAAGAATTTTGAGGAAACCTAGTCATGAAGACTCGGTTTTCTCACATTCTAAGTGAAATTACTTCCCGTCATTGAACAGCTCCAAATTTCGAATTCGCAATTTCTCTGAGGAACGCCCTGGTCTAGTAGTTGACGTCTTGTTTTCAGAATGAGGTTTTCCTTCATTGCATTTTCTCGCAAGAGAGCAGGCAGGAAGTAAATGTTTCGCTTAGTGAGATCTTCCCTGTGTTCAGGACTTTTTGCCTGGGTCAGGCGTGCTTGATGTTCGTTCGCTACCGTGAACAGAAGGGGTCTTGGTTTCTTTCGCTCGTGGTCGAATTTGGCAAATCTGTTGAACTCGAGAATATGTGGCTCAGCTCCAACCGTAAACAGTATTTCGCTCAAATCAGAGTTCGTTGAGACAAAATTTTGGGCTTTAGATTTCGACGGTTCTTCTTTTAACCCTTGGAGCCTGAAACTTTGGTTGATATTGTGATTTGACTTTTGGGCCTCCGCATTATGTGCACTTTTGCGTTTTCAGCTCGTGGTTTTGTCCACGCGACGACAGCTGCGTATATTTTCTCCACTTTGTCGCAAGCGGTCTTCATTGCTTCTCCAATTTTAGAATCGACTAAGTCTGTTAGTCGCTTTTCCATGTTCTTTAACTTTTCACCTACGTCAAGGCTTTCCAGTTTCTCAGAGACACTTGCTGGCGCACGTCCTCTGATGAAATTATCTCGCTCGTTGTTTTCTACGCAGGTGTTGCACAGTAGCATAGCATTCATTCCCAATTCTATCATTCCATTTATAGCAGCAGGTGAGAGGGCGGTACATTCAGTGGTTAGATGCATGAGGGTGTTACAAGATACTCAGAAGTAAGTTTTCCCTTGGGCCGTTATGCCTCGCTTGCATGTTTTGCAGTTTCTACCCATGACGTGAGATCTTCTATTTCATTTTCTAGGTTCAATTTGATGGGTGCCAGGGAAATTAATCACTAAATCAATAGGTGATTACAAAAGACACTTAAAACTGACAACTGGTGTGAATTTTTAGATTGGTTTTGATCAGTCCCAAGGAACTTAATGACTAGGAACTCACAAAACCAGGCACAACTTCAAAAATAGAGTACTTACCTAGTAATTCTTCGCCTGCTTTTGCTTCTTTCTTCGTTGGGATTGCGACGGGCTTTGTCGTTTCTTGATGATTGCTGCCAAGTTTCTGTAGTTTTTCTTGACAATGGAGAGGGTTTTAAATTCAAGGGCTGGTTTTTGATGGAGTTTTTGGTAATCGGTTATCAGCTGTCGATCCTTTTGTTTTCGTCTCGTTAGAAGGTAACCAACGACGTTTAGGCTGGGGATTCCTGTTGCCTTTAGCTCCTTGTAAACGTTGGGAGCTCCCGCTCGCTCACAAAAAACTATTCCAAAAATTTCTTGTTTTAAGTTCTTTATTTCGATGACTAGCTGTTCCGCAGTTGGGGGGCGTCTGGGGTCAGACTTCGGATTGGTCGTGGAGTTGTTTATCAAATCGTGCCAGAGGATGACTTCCGCCGATTTGGGGAGTCGATTGATTTGATGAGAAACAATCTTCAACTTATCTTCTGCTTGAGGATGCAGGTTGTCGTCTCTCCCGGATGTTGTCGTCTCTCGGATATTTCTTCCCAGGGCGTAGTGATGGGGCGTATATACACCATTTAGAAAGGGCCATCACGGCTACGCTGATGAAACATTATACCTTTTTAATAAGTTTCGAGGCAGATTACTTTGCGGGTATTATTATTATTCACTTATCAAATTGTTTCACAAAAAGTTGAACGATGGTTCGCCAAACAAATAAGGCAACCCAAGCTGGGATTTATCATATGGTGGGGTGCACTGGTGTTTGCTGTGAAGAAAATGGGTGCATTGTCTGGTCGAGGATCTGCCTCCCAAAACGCATCCCCAAGAACTTCCTGGCCCGGCCATTCCATTGCGGGTTTTGTGCTCACAAAATCTGAGAGGAGCAGTCAAGCGGGCGCCCGGTACAAATGGGACAGGCAATTTTCGAGGCAGATGCAAATCAGAAATATTGGAGGCGAGACAAGGTGAGGATTGTTGGGCTGGATGATGGAGGTAGCAGAGAGGATCCATAAACGGCAGTGATAAAGGTGGCAGGTTACTGTGGGGTAAGCGTGAAAAAGGACGACATCAGTGTATAACGTCGGCTCCCTTCCAGAAATGTTGGTAAGCTACCTTTGATTGCTCGTTTTGTTCGGAGAGAAAACAATTGAAGCGGAACAAGAACAACCTGCCATCTCAATCAGCTAAAATTTATCTCAATGATGAAGTGACACCGTTGCGTAAAAAAATACTGTTTTCTTTGCGTAGAGATCCTACCATCAAATCTGCCCCATCAGTGAACAAAAAAATTAGTGTATATAATGCGAATGATAAAATCCAGTGCTAAAAATATTGATTGATTATACTTAGTGGGTGACAGTAATATCAATATAATCAACCAAGACAGTCTAACTGAAGAGTACACGAAGGTCCTCGTAACTTAGGGTGGGGAACAAATCATTCCCGAAGCAACCCGGATCGGTGAGAGACCATCTATTCTGATAGATCATCTAATATGTAACAGAAATATAGTTCTGAGGAATGAATATATTCCAAATTACTATAACCGATAACTACGCTAAACCTGTCACTACGCCATATGAAGTTTGCTGCAATTGACTGAGCTTGCGAAAGCAACGCATTAGCTTTCTCCACAATGAAGCTGATCATAGCAGAAGGTTGATTGATTTCAAAAGACAGCTTTCTGGCATAGAGTATAATGATCGGCCGAATGTTGGCATGGAATCTTTCAAAAATGTTCTTTGTCTGTCATCCAGAGTAATACAACAATCAAACATTAGTTTCCCGTATGAAAAGCGCCAGTATTGTACAAATAAGGTCCTGCGTACATATTAAACAGAAGGCAATATCTTCAGAGACATCAACGAAATAACCGCTAAACGTGTAGAGAACAAAAATTCTGTCCCGAACCGAAGGTGGCGCTAAAGTAGATGATGTGGAGACTGTAGCTGATTTGTTCAATGAGTATTTCACGGCCATTGCTTGCAGTAAACTAGAACAATATGATCAGACTTTGATGAAGTTCAGTTTTTTATCAGCCGTAAAATCAATGATTATTTTTCCACAGGAATGATGGTTTGGGATACCAAAAAGTCAACCCAGGTTGCGGACGAGAATGGGAGTAACCTTATGGTGGAGTTTACTGGTGATTGCTGTGAATGGAATGGTAGCATTGTCTGGTCGAGGATCAAGCTCCCAGAACGCATCCACAAGAACTTCCTGGCCCGGCCATTCCTTTGAATTTTTGAGGCAGATGCAATTAAGCAATATGGGAGGCGAGACAAGGTGAGGATGGTTGGGCTGGATGATTGAGGTACCAACGAGGATCCATAGGAGGAAGTGATCAAGGTGGAAGGTTACTGTGGGTTAAGCTTGAAAAGGGACGGCATCGGTGTATGTCATTGGTTCCCTTCCAGAAAAGTTGGTAAGTGACCTTTAATTGCTCGTTTTGTTTGGAGAGAAGAAATTAACTGATGCGGAACAAGAAAAACCTGCAATCTCAATCAGCTAAATTTTTATCTCAATGATGAAGTGACACCATTGCGTCCTAGAATAATGTTTTCATAACGCAGAATTCCTGCCATCAAATCGGCCCCATCGGTGAACAAAATGGTAGTGTATCTAATGCGAATGACAAAAAAACAGTGCTAAACACAATATATGATTTTCAGAGAGCGGTACCCGAAATTGTCAGATGTGTTTAAACCAGGCAAACATTCCTCGTCAGTAAAGGATCCTTCCCGTTCTTATCAAAATACTCATTGTTTTGACTGCTATAGTAAATCTAGTTTGACAATACTCCTTGTTTTCGATGTAAAATTTCGGTCTTTAAGTAAACATTTTGACGAACTTCAAAATCGTGTTACCAAAAACTTCAGTTATACTATCATTTGTCTCTCCGAGATCTGGTTTGAGGACGAATCAACCCATTTCAAAATTGATAGTTACACATTTTTTAACCGCTTTCACGTTAGCAAACATCAGAGCACTTGTATAATTGTGCATGATTCTATTAAGGCTGAAGTATTTAACACTGAGTTTGAAAACATTTTACTGCTGAAATGTACGACTCTTTTGAAAAAATCGTTTTTGTGCCCTGTGTTTATAATTTACCATTCAACTCCAAAGCGAAATTAGTGTTCTCATCAACCACGCTGTGGAACAAACTATTCCCGAAACAAACCGGATCGGTGAGAGATCATCTACTCTGATTGATCATATAATATATAACAGTCAGTACCTTCAGAGACATCAACGAAATAACCGGTAACCGGGTGGAGAGCAATCAAATCTGACTTCAAACTTAATGTGGCGCTACTTTTATTGAACAGGAGACCATAGCTGATTTTTTCAATGAGTATTTCACGACCATTGCTTGCAATAAACTAGAACAATTTGACCAGATTCGAATGAAATTTAATTTTTCCCCAGCTGTAAATTCAATGTTTTTTTTCCAGAGGAACGGTGGTTCGCGATAGAGAAAATTCAACCCGAGCTGCGGACGAGAAACGGAGTTACCATATGCTGGTTATAGCTGTGAAGGGAATGGGTGCATTGTCTGGTCAAAGATCTGCCTCCCAGAACGCATCCCCAAGAACTTCCTGGCCCGGCCATTTGTTTGCGGGTTTTGTGCTCACAATAAGATCTCAGAGGGGAGCAGTCAAGCGGGTGCCCCGGTACTGGAGGGACAAGCAAAATAAGGTGAGGATTGCTGGGCTAGATGATGGAGGTAGCAACATTGATCCATAGGAGGAAATTTTCAAGGTGACAGGTTGCTATGGGTTGAGCTTGAATAGGTACGACATCAGTCTATGACATCGGTTCTATTCCAGAAATAGCGCTAAGCGACTTTTGATTGCTCGTTTCGTTAAAGCGACAAGAAAAAATTTGATGCGGAACAAGAAAAACCTGCAATCTCAATCATCTAAAATTTATCTCAAAGATGAAGAGACACCGTTGCTTAAAAAATACTGTTTTCTTTGCGCAGAGATCCTACCATCAAGTCTGCCCCGTCAGTGAACGAAAAAATTAGTGTACATAATGCGAATGATAAAATCCAGTGCTAAAAATATTGATTGATTATACTCAGTGGGTGACAGTAATATCAATATAATCAACCAAGACAGTCTAACTGAAGAGTACACGAAGGTCCTCGTAACTTAGGGTGGGGAACAAATCATTCCCGAAGCAACCCGGATCGGTGAGAGACCATCTATTCTGATAGATCATCTAATATGTAACAGAAATATAGTTCTGAGGAATGAATATATTCCAAATTACTATAACCGATAACTACGCTAAACCTGTCACTACGCCATATGAAGTTTGCTGCAATTGACTGAGCTTGCGAAAGCAACGCATTAGCTTTCTCCACAATGAAGCTGATCATAGCAGAAGGTTGATTGATTTCAAAAGACAGCTTTCTGGCATAGAGTATAATGATCGGCCGAATGTTGGCATGGAATCTTTCAAAAATGTTCTTTGTCTGTCATCCAGAGTAATACAACAATCAAACATTAGTTTCCCGTATGAAAAGCGCCAGTATTGTACAAATAAGGTCCTGCGTACATATTAAACAGAAGGCAATATCTTCAGAGACATCAACGAAATAACCGCTAAACGTGTAGAGAACAAAAATTCTGTCCCGAACCGAAGGTGGCGCTAAAGTAGATGATGTGGAGACTGTAGCTGATTTGTTCAATGAGTATTTCACGGCCATTGCTTGCAGTAAACTAGAACAATATGATCAGACTTTGATGAAGTTCAGTTTTTTATCAGCCGTAAAATCAATGATTATTTTTCCACAGGAATGATGGTTTGGGATACCAAAAAGTCAACCCAGGTTGCGGACGAGAATGGGAGTAACCTTATGGTGGAGTTTACTGGTGATTGCTGTGAATGGAATGGTAGCATTGTCTGGTCGAGGATCAAGCTCCCAAAACGCATCCCCAAGAACTTCCTGGCCCGGCCATTCCATTGCGGGTTTTGTGCTCACAAAATCTGAGAGGAGCAGTCAAGCGGGCGCCCGGTACAAATGGGACAGGCAATTTTCGAGGCAGATGCAAATCAGAAATATTGGAGGCGAGACAAGGTGAGGATTGTTGGGCTGGATGATGGAGGTAGCAGAGAGGATCCATAAACGGCAGTGATAAAGGTGGCAGGTTACTGTGGGGTAAGCGTGAAAAAGGACGACATCAGTGTATAACGTCGGCTCCCTTCCAGAAATGTTGGTAAGCTACCTTTGATTGCTCGTTTTGTTCGGAGAGAAAACAATTGAAGCGGAACAAGAACAACCTGCCATCTCAATCAGCTAAAATTTATCTCAATGATGAAGTGACACCGTTGCGTAAAAAAATACTGTTTTCTTTGCGTAGAGATCCTACCATCAAATCTGCCCCATCAGTGAACAAAAAAATTAGTGTATATAATGCGAATGATAAAATCCAGTGCTAAAAATATTGATTGATTATACTTAGTGGGTGACAGTAATATCAATATAATCAACCAAGACAGTCTAACTGAAGAGTACACGAAGGTCCTCGTAACTTAGGGTGGGGAACAAATCATTCCCGAAGCAACCCGGATCGGTGAGAGACCATCTATTCTGATAGATCATCTAATATGTAACAGAAATATAGTTCTGAGGAATGAATATATTCCAAATTACTATAACCGATAACTACGCTAAACCTGTCACTACGCCATATGAAGTTTGCTGCAATTGACTGAGCTTGCGAAAGCAACGCATTAGCTTTCTCCACAATGAAGCTGATCATAGCAGAAGGTTGATTGATTTCAAAAGACAGCTTTCTGGCATAGAGTATAATGATCGGCCGAATGTTGGCATGGAATCTTTCAAAAATGTTCTTTGTCTGTCATCCAGAGTAATACAACAATCAAACATTAGTTTCCCGTATGAAAAGCGCCAGTATTGTACAAATAAGGTCCTGCGTACATATTAAACAGAAGGCAATATCTTCAGAGACATCAACGAAATAACCGCTAAACGTGTAGAGAACAAAAATTCTGTCCCGAACCGAAGGTGGCGCTAAAGTAGATGATGTGGAGACTGTAGCTGATTTGTTCAATGAGTATTTCACGGCCATTGCTTGCAGTAAACTAGAACAATATGATCAGACTTTGATGAAGTTCAGTTTTTTATCAGCCGTAAAATCAATGATTATTTTTCCACAGGAATGATGGTTTGGGATACCAAAAAGTCAACCCAGGTTGCGGACGAGAATGGGAGTAACCTTATGGTGGAGTTTACTGGTGATTGCTGTGAATGGAATGGTAGCATTGTCTGGTCGAGGATCAAGCTCCCAGAACGCATCCACAAGAACTTCCTGGCCCGGCCATTCCTTTGAATTTTTGAGGCAGATGCAATTAAGCAATATGGGAGGCGAGACAAGGTGAGGATGGTTGGGCTGGATGATTGAGGTACCAACGAGGATCCATAGGAGGAAGTGATCAAGGTGGAAGGTTACTGTGGGTTAAGCTTGAAAAGGGACGGCATCGGTGTATGTCATTGGTTCCCTTCCAGAAAAGTTGGTAAGTGACCTTTAATTGCTCGTTTTGTTTGGAGAGAAGAAATTAACTGATGCGGAACAAGAAAAACCTGCAATCTCAATCAGCTAAATTTTTATCTCAATGATGAAGTGACACCATTGCGTCCTAGAATAATGTTTTCATAACGCAGAATTCCTGCCATCAAATCGGCCCCATCGGTGAACAAAATGGTAGTGTATCTAATGCGAATGACAAAAAAACAGTGCTAAACACAATATATGATTTTCAGAGAGCGGTACCCGAAATTGTCAGATGTGTTTAAACCAGGCAAACATTCCTCGTCAGTAAAGGATCCTTCCCGTTCTTATCAAAATACTCATTGTTTTGACTGCTATAGTAAATCTAGTTTGACAATACTCCTTGTTTTCGATGTAAAATTTCGGTCTTTAAGTAAACATTTTGACGAACTTCAAAATCGTGTTACCAAAAACTTCAGTTATACTATCATTTGTCTCTCCGAGATCTGGTTTGAGGACGAATCAACCCATTTCAAAATTGATAGTTACACATTTTTTAACCGCTTTCACGTTAGCAAACATCAGAGCACTTGTATAATTGTGCATGATTCTATTAAGGCTGAAGTATTTAACACTGAGTTTGAAAACATTTTACTGCTGAAATGTACGACTCTTTTGAAAAAATCGTTTTTGTGCCCTGTGTTTATAATTTACCATTCAACTCCAAAGCGAAATTAGTGTTCTCATCAACCACGCTGTGGAACAAACTATTCCCGAAACAAACCGGATCGGTGAGAGATCATCTACTCTGATTGATCATATAATATATAACAGTCAGTACCTTCAGAGACATCAACGAAATAACCGGTAACCGGGTGGAGAGCAATCAAATCTGACTTCAAACTTAATGTGGCGCTACTTTTATTGAACAGGAGACCATAGCTGATTTTTTCAATGAGTATTTCACGACCATTGCTTGCAATAAACTAGAACAATTTGACCAGATTCGAATGAAATTTAATTTTTCCCCAGCTGTAAATTCAATGTTTTTTTTCCAGAGGAACGGTGGTTCGCGATAGAGAAAATTCAACCCGAGCTGCGGACGAGAAACGGAGTTACCATATGCTGGTTATAGCTGTGAAGGGAATGGGTGCATTGTCTGGTCAAAGATCTGCCTCCCAGAACGCATCCCCAAGAACTTCCTGGCCCGGCCATTTGTTTGCGGGTTTTGTGCTCACAATAAGATCTCAGAGGGGAGCAGTCAAGCGGGTGCCCCGGTACTGGAGGGACAAGCAAAATAAGGTGAGGATTGCTGGGCTAGATGATGGAGGTAGCAACATTGATCCATAGGAGGAAATTTTCAAGGTGACAGGTTGCTATGGGTTGAGCTTGAATAGGTACGACATCAGTCTATGACATCGGTTCTATTCCAGAAATAGCGCTAAGCGACTTTTGATTGCTCGTTTCGTTAAAGCGACAAGAAAAAATTTGATGCGGAACAAGAAAAACCTGCAATCTCAATCATCTAAAATTTATCTCAAAGATGAAGAGACACCGTTGCTTAAAAAATACTGTTTTCTTTGCGCAGAGATCCTACCATCAAGTCTGCCCCGTCAGTGAACGAAAAAATTAGTGTACATAATGCGAATGATAAAATCCAGTGCTAAAAATATTGATTGATTATACTCAGTGGGTGACAGTAATATCAATATAATCAACCAAGACAGTCTAACTGAAGAGTACACGAAGGTCCTCGTAACTTAGTGTGGGGAACAAATCATTCCCGAAGCAACCCGGATCGGTGAGAGACCATCTATTCTGATAGATCATCTAATATGTAACAGGAATATGATTACAAGTAATACAACAATCAAACATTAGTTTCTCGTATGAAAAACGCCAGTATTACAACAATAAGGTCCTGCGTACATATTAAACAGAAGGCAATATCTTCAGACACATCAACGAAATAACCCCTAACCGCGTAGAGAACAAAAATTCTGTCCCGAACCGAAGATGGCGCAAAAGTAGATGATGTGGATTGCTTGCAATAAACTGGAACAATATGATCAGACTTTGATGAAGTTCAGTTTTTCATCATTCGTAAAATTAATGAGTTCTATTTTTCGTTAAAGCGACAAGAAAATATTTGATGCGGAACAAGAAAAACCTGCAATCTTAATTAGCTGAAATTTATCTCAAAGATGAAGAGACACCATCGAGAATGCTGTTTTCATTGCGCAGAGATCCTATCATCAAATCTGACCCATTGGAGAACGAAAAGCTTAGTGTATCTAATGCGAATGACAAAAATCAGTGCTAAACACCATGTATGATTTTCAAAGAGCGTTACCCAAAATTGTCGGAAGTGCTTTAAACCAGGCAAACATTCCTTGTTATTAAAGGATCCTTCCCGTTTTTCTCAAAATACTCCTTGTTTTGACAGCCATAGTATTTCTAGTTTGACAATACTTCTTGTTTTCTATGTCAAAAGTCGGTCTTTAAATAAACATTTTGACGAACTTCAATATCATTCCAAAATTGATAGTTACACATTTTTCAGCCGTTGTCACGTTAGCAAACATCAGAGCACTGGTTTAATTGTGCATGATTATATTAAAGCTGAAGTTTTTAACACTCAGTTTTAAAACTTTTTACTGCTGAAATGTACGAACCTTTTCAAAAAAATTTGTTTTTTGTGCTCTGTGTTTATAATTTGCCATCCAACTCTTAAGCCATATTCATAAAGGACCCTGATAATTTTCTGGAAGAATTCCCTGAAAAAATTGATTGCTTATACTTAGGGGGTGATAGGAACATCGATCTAATCAAGCAAGACAGCGTATCTGAAAAGCACACGAATGTTCTCATAAGTCACGGTGTGAAACAAATCATTCCTGAAGCAACCCGGATCGGTGAGAGATCGTCTACTCTGATTGATCATACACTATGTAACAGAAATATGTTTTTGAGTAGCGAATTTATTCCAATTACTAAAACCAATCACTACACTACATCTGTCACTATGTCATATGAAGTTTGCTGCATTAGACCGAGCTTGCGAAAGCAACGCATTAGCTTTCTACACAATGAAGCTGATTATAGCAGAATGTTGCTTGATTTCGAAAGACAACTTTCTGGCATAGAGTATAATGATGTGCTGAATGTTGGCAAGGAATCTTTCAAAAATGTTCTTTTCTTTGTCATCCAGAGTTATAAAACAATGAATCAATAGTTTATCGTAAGAAAAAGTACCCTGGTTGGATTAGGATGTTCAGCGATTAATAGTAAAAACAAATAAAGAACTCAGAAAGTCAGAAAACATTCTAAATTACTTGCGGAGTTCAAATTGGCCAAGAAGGTGGTCAACAGTCTAGTCGCCAATAAATGCCAGTATTATAACAATGAGGTTCTGCGTACAATTTTAACGAAAGGCGATATCTTCAGAGACATCAACGAAATAACTGGTAACCGTGTAGAGAGCAAATCTGTCCCCGAACCGAAGATGGCGTTACTGTTGATAATGAATTGACCGCAGCTGATTTGTTCGATGAGTATTTCACGACCATTGCTTGCAATAAACTAGAGCAATCTTATCAGTCTTCAATGAAATTTAGCTTTTCACCAGCCGTGAAGACAATGTTTATCTTTCCAGTGGAATATGAAGAGGTAGAGAAAATAGGTACCGCACTCAATCCCTAGAAATTAACTGGCTTTGACGGTATCTTTGTGAAAACACTGAAATATATGCTTCCAGATATTTCGCCACACTTAACTGGACCTATAAATAGTTCAATATTCCGAGAAATTTTTCCAGACTGTCTCAAAAAGGCACGCATAACTAGGCTTTTCACAAAAGATAAATGTTTGACGTGAGCAATTATCGACCAGTATCTATCTTGCCAGTTGTTAGCATATTCTTCAAACGAGCAATGTATACTAGATTTTATAGGATTATGAGCAAAGGATTCAATGAAAAACACTTCGTTTTCAAACTAGAAGTAGTTAGGTATTGGCAATCGCAAAGATAGTTGAGAAACTACAAATTAAGAAGTCAGCCAAACAGTTTTGTGTTTTCCTTGAATTTATTAAAGCAATCTACGCCGTTAATCATGAATTCAAGACTGACGAACTGGGAAAAGATTTTGTGAGAGGAGTCATTTTGAGTTGATTTTGCAGTTAATCTTTAAACTTGCAACAGACTGTTCATCACTGGAGCATTCTCAGATTTCAAAGTTATCAGTAACGGTGTGCCATACTGGTCAAAACTTGGTACTCAACTGTTAATTGTTTGTACGAACAATTTTTTAATTATAGTACTTATTTTAACTTGTATAAGTTTGCGGATGAATTAACATTTATGTAGTCTTCAGAAACTGGATGACAGATGCATTGTTTCTGACCTTGTTTGTCTTCAAAAATGGATCACTTGTAATTGTTTATATTTGAAAATTAAGAAATCTGAGCTCATATGGTTCTGTCAAGCGCTGGCAGATATTAGGCTTCAAATTGAAAGGTTGAAAAACTCAGATTCGATTCTATGAAGTACATGGCATTCATTTATACAAAAAAATTTTTTCGACGGTCATGTTGATAAGGTTGTAAAACGCGTATCAATGCTTGTGTTTGCAGTCGCAAGAATCATGAATTTCATGACTTGAAACATTCTTATTATTACTGTTTCTTTAACGGACCAATAGTTCGATATGATCTTTCAATATATGGATGTAAAACATCTTCTAAGTTACGTCGTATGTGTATGGTGCAGAGAAAACTGCTTAAGTTGATGTTTTTCAGAAAACAGCGAGAAAGTGTATTCTGCCTTTTTCCTCAGAATTTACTATTCTAAGTATATATGATTTATATAATCGAGAATTATCAAAATTTGTTTTAAAACTGGTCAACGCCTATTATCAATTGCCTATACGGTATCTGAACACCCTTTAACAGCATGACATTAAGGATTGCCTCTCATCTCTGAGGAGCGTCTCATCTGGCCTCTTCGAGAAACCACGCCTGAATAAAGTCTCAGATAATAATTCGTTGGCCCAGAGAGGACCCATTCTGTTGAGTTACTTGTTTTTAATGGATTTACTGTTGATGAGACAAAACAATAAAATGTTCCGTGGATCTTCTCGAAATTTTGTAAATAAAAAAGAAATTATCCGATCTAGTACGAGCTCAGCGTATTTTCTTTCCTTCTTTTATACTGGCCTTATCTGTACTTTATGTGGGGCTTCTAGCTTCCGTGGGACTATTACCCAGAGAAGGTCCCCTTCTGGTGCTTTGGTATTTCTTTTAGAATGCACAAATATATGTAAAATGTATATCACCATGAAATGTATAATTTTTTCATCTTCTTCTGGAGACCTGGCATTCCTAGGTCTGAACATAAACAAAAACGATGAAACAAAGAATAACTGTCATTGGTATCAAAAAACTAATTATTCCGGCGGCATAATCTAAACATTCCGTAGCTGTGCACCGTTACAACATAAGATAAATGTGATTCAAGGTACTGTACATAGGAATTTCAATGAAACCGGTGACTGGCAATCCTTTGATAGAGTTGTTAAAAAAATCAAGAGATCTGGACTGAAAGTCAGTATCCAACTGATTGATCATCCAATATTGTTATTGAGACGTTGGATGAAATAGTTACGAAGAGAAAGGTTACAGAAACTCAATGAAATGAACAACATTTCAGAACAATTAAGAATCTTTCGTTTCCAATTCCTAAAAAAGAGTTTTTACCTTCACTCCTATCTCTTGTTATCCTTTGCTTGTTTGGGCTGACAAAATTTCGAATTAACATATACCAAAATTATTTTTGAAATTAAGAAGTCAATTGGCATCCCCTTGATGTAGCTCTTAAGACAAATCAGTTTATCTGGACTGTAATCTGGACTTTTGGACAGTATCCAACTGAGTGGTCTTCCAGTATTGTTAATAAGAGTGTCGACAAAATAGTCGAAAGAAAAAAGAATACCTAAAAGTTATAAAAACACCCAAGAAAATGAACAGCCTCTAAAAACCGTTAAAAGTCTCAACGGAAATGACCTTAAACCCATGGTTTTTTTTTCAATAAAGGAAACATCACCCAAACTTTTGCGAGTTATACGAAAAAATTAAAATCAATTTGCAGAAAAGAAGGAATTGTCAATTTAAACTTAAATTGTTTTCAAAATCGAATGTTTTCGAACATTGCGTTCATCGTTTGAGAAACCCAAGGAAATCATTTAAAAAGTAAATAAACTTGTCTTTGACTCTAATTCTAAGAAATGAAATAAAACAACAATGAATTTTTAAAACTATTTTCTGTTAAAACCCGATTTACATCTTTAATTTACACTTATTATAAGAAAAGTAATTAAATCTTTATTCCGGAGTTTTTCAAAATCCCGGGTGTATTGTTCTCTAGTCATGAAAAGAAGTTTTTACTTTCATTCCTATCTGTTGTCATTTTTTACTTGTTGGGGTTAACAAAATTTTGAATTAACTAGAAAAATTTACCAGAAAAATGTTTGAATTTCAAAAGTCATTTTTTTTTGTATTTGAGCTAATCCTTCAATATCATTTTCAAAACGATAAAAATAAGAAATTAGTTAGCACTGTAAAATTTCTTTTGATTAAAATAGGAAACTGCATGTGATATATAAATTTACGTGCAATGAAAACAATTCCGTCTATGTTGACCAAATCAACCAGCATACTACAACTAAAGATTTGGAGCTTCCAAAGAGAGATTCACCTGTGGGGCAACACCTCGTTAAATATTGTGGTACAGCGATTAATATTGAAAGGAACGTTCTCGATTTATGTTCGGGAAATGAAAAAACAACAAAACAAGCGCGCCACATCAAAAAGTTGAAACGGCAACTAAATAAGCGCGACCAAAACGGGTTGCGGGAATTGACACTGAAGTATTTATTCAAATGCAAAAAAATTGACTTTTGAAATTCAAAATTTTTTCTGGTACATTCTTATCGAATTTTTGTCAACCCCAACAAGCAAAGGATAACAACAGATAGGAGTGAATGTAAAAAATTTTCTTTAGGAGTTGGAAACAAAAGACTCTTAATTGGTTCAAGATGTTGTTCATTTTGGGGGTTTGTGTAACGTTTCCCTTCGTAACTATTTTATTCAAAGTCTCATTAACAATACTGGGTGACCACTCAGTTGAATTCTGATTTTAATTCCAGATCTATTGATTTTGATTATGACCTCTGTAAAATGATTGCTGGGAGCTGGTTGCAATAAAAATCCTATAGACAGTCCCTTGAATCTTATTTTTCTTGTAATGTAACGGTGCAGAGCTACATAAAAACGGTAGTCCGCTTCGGCCCGTCCTATGAATACCCGGTAGCAGTCACAAGAACCTCATTAATTTTTTGTCCCCCTTTACGAATATTCAATTTAAGTGAAATAGATTGTGGTACACTCAGTCGGACGGTTTAGCAATGGGTGCATCGCCGGTGGTAATTTTGGCAAAATTTGTGGTTGAAATCCTTTGAAAACTCTCTGCAGAAACAAAATGAGGGAAGGGAGAATAAAACTCATGACTTGAAGGGAATGTGCCTTGATTGTAACCGACTCGTGACTTTGCGAGGGAAAAAAGTCGAGTGCAAACCTTGAAGAAACTTGTTTCATGCAAAATGCCAAATTATCACTGACACAGTGTACAAGAAAATGCAGGAAAGTGTATGGATTGGTTCCAATTGTGCGGAAACACGTACGACAGGACACACAGAAATTGAAATTGTTCAAGAGGTATGTGGATGACACAGTGTTCGCTGTCAAGGGGAAGCCCATATTTTACCTTGAGCATGCAAATTCTCTCCGCAAAAACCTACAATTCATCTTTGAGACACCCTACGGCATTGGGGATCTAACATTCCTATATCTAAACATAAAGTTAAACGAAGGTGGAAAATTAGTTGTCATTGGTACTAAAAATTGAACGGTACCGGCTTAATCCTAAATTTGCGTATTTGGCAAGTCCAAGAAGCCTGGCTGGTTGCAATACATTTGTCCCGAGTCTGTGATAAATCCTTTCATTTATTCTTTACAGTTTCATTATTTGATGTAAACTGCTATTTATCAATTTCTTCGTTTTTTTTATTAGATCATCGCTTTCTGCATTACAATTCTCAAACTGATTAGCACTAAGGATTCCATTTAGTTTATCCGAGTATGTTGTCTGTTTGATAACACCAAAATCACAGACTTTATCAATTGGTACATCTAGCAGTTTTTGATCTTTCAAAAACACATTAACTTTTTAACCCTTTTATTCATTGGTGTCTCACGTACGTTATTGGCGTACAATTTGGCAGTCAATTCTATTTAACAAAACTTTTTATCATCAGAGTTATTGTCCAATAAATCGAGAACAAATCTGTCTACATCCACAAGAAAGTGCACTTCATTAAATTTGTCTCTGACTGAATGTTTTGGACCTAATGATAAGACGTCCAGTACAAATTTCGTCAGTTAAACTTTGTTCAATGTAACAACGTTATTATGCGATCCGTTCCGCAAAGGCCTGTCCTGTCTCTCAGACTGCTTCGCTAACTTGTCATTAAGTAACTTACTAGGCAATTCGGATTGATATCTCCTTTCCTTTATAATTTGTACAAAATTTAATGTAAAAGTTAGTTTTTCACCTCTTTCCTGAGAATGTCCCTATATTCCCCAAATTTTTCCTTGAACAATCTACGGCCCATTTTGCACGACTTATTTATATCTTTAAGAACTTAAGCTGAAAACTGTGCACCGCTTGTTCTGCAAAAACTTAGTTCTTGGCAGTTCAAAACTTCAAAAAATCCGTAATGAAATCATTATTAAGACAGTTTTGCTAAAAGTCTATTCGATATTTAAAGTTCATTAGTTTAATTGAAGATTTGACATAGTTTTTGACATAGTAATTGTTCTAAGCAGTTGTTATGCCAGAGAAAGTATCTGAGTCATGCTTGTTGTGGAATTTCGCACATAACTGAAGCTTGATCGAGGACAGGGGGCAATGAAGCCCTATTGTTCAAGAGCTACACTCACGTTCTGTGCTTTTTTCGACCAGTCTTACCATTGCTCTTGTCTTTCTCTGTCGTTTTCCGAGGTTCTTCCCATTTTCTTTTCTGAGCAAAGCTTTCAGGTTTCCCTGGTGGCTTAGAAAAATGTCCAGTGATCTGAACTCACGTGCCGATTCCTGGTGGAGCACACTATAATCTCACAGCTGTGTTTTTGCTTTCCGCTTGAATATCAAGTGCTTTGTCAGCCTCAGAACCAGTATCCCAGTGCTTTACAACGCTTTGAAGAAATCTGGGGTTCCAGTGCGCTCGGTGCATACCAGTGCTTTTTACTTGTTGTTTTTAATGGTCAAGCAGTTTGTCAGCACTTTTATACATCTTGGTCTGTAGGTATTCGATTTGAGGCTTGAGATGCTGTTGTTGTTTAGATCATGCCACAAAACTATGTTAGTCCTTATGCTCAATCGGCCCTTGACCAGAAGATTCATTGCGTTTTTCAACCGATTGTTTGAATTGGGGTTGAAAAAAAGAAGAGGTGCTTTTGTTACTTATTTAAGGAGTACCTTCTTTTCACTGTATCAAACACTCTTCACCGCGTGATGGAGTGAGCAGTTAGGTAAACCATCCTGTCTGTACCATTTCAGAAAACTGTTAAAATTTCGTTTTTTTTCGCTGTTTCTAGGCCCGTTAAAGATGGAATTGATAATTGTTAAAGATGCAGAGTGAAGAGGAAGGAATTGCCAATTAAAACTTAAATTGATTATAAAAAACATACGTTTTAGAGCATTGCGTTCACTGTCAGGTTTAAAAATCAAGCAAAATCATTTACAAAAAATATAAACTTGTCTTTGACTCTAATTCTAAGAAATGAGTTAAAATAACAACAAATTTTTGAAATTATTTCCATTTAAAATCACATTTACAGCATTTAATTTACACTTATAATAAGAAAATTAAATGAATCTTTTTTCCGGAGTTTTCGAAAATCCCGGGTGTATTGTTTTCTAGTCATGAAAAGAAGTTTTTACTTTCATTCCTCTATCTGTTGTCATTTTTTACTTGTTGAGGTTAAAAAAATTTTGAATTAACTAGAAAAATTTACCAGAAAAATTTTTGAATTTCAAAAGTCGTTTTTTTTGTATTTGAGCTAATCCTTCAATATCATTTTCAAACTAAGTCCGCGCGACAAAAAACCTGTTGCGGGAATTGACAATGAAGTATTCGTTCAACTGCAAAAAAATAGTTTTTGAAATTCAAAAATTATTCTGATACACGTTAATTTGAAATCTAAAAATCGCTAACAACGAAAGGATAACAACTGATAGAATTGAAAGTAAAAACTCTTTTTTAGGAAATGAAAAAAATAGCTGAGCATCTCAAAATCTCTGGAATAAATATTGAAATATTTTTGGTGTAGTAAATGAAAACAAAATGTTGAAAAGGTGATTTTAAAAGTGAATAATTTCAAAAATTTATTGGTACATTTACTCATTTCGTAGAATATAAATTATAATTTTACTCGGTCGTGAAATTAGTTTGAAGTAAACCTGTTGATAAACGCAATATTCCAAATCATTCATTTTTTTAAAAAAAATTAGTTGTGTTTTTAGTTGACAATTCTTTCGTCTCTGCAGCTATAAAATGTGTGAAATTTGTTTTTAATTTAAAAAAATTAAGTATTGACAAAAAAATAAAACTGATTTAAAGATACAAACCAGCGCAATTAGTTGTACAGAGCTTCAGTTGTTCCAAAGGGGGCTTTTGTTTATGTTGGTTTATAAAGTTTTAGAGCGTTATCGAGGGTTTTCAGCCATTTTGCAGTTCAATTGAGTTTTAATTTATTTAGTATGTAGCAGTAGAATAGACTTAAGGGCAAAAACCATATGGTTTCTATCTTTTGCAGATGATGTTTTTATTTTATCGTAACTTTTCAAAGATGGTGCAGATTTCATTTCTGCATAAAGGGCTTTGTCCCTGTAGTGTTTTGCCGATCTTGTGCTATGTTTGTGGTTGAGCATGCCCAGCAGCATATGAACATCATGCATTTGAATTGAGAGACTGAGCAGTAGAAGTTTCAGTTAGACCTATCTCTCGAGGTAGCCTTTGTTGGACCGAGACTCCATCGAGTGCACATTTTTTGGACCTCTTCCAGTTGTCAGAGTTTGCTTCGTTGGGCAGCAATTTTTGCGATGTGTAGGTTACGGCGAGCACCAAGTACCCGGTGTAGGCGTTTATTGTGTAGATTGAGCAATTCTGCGAGACTGAGAAGTGTTGCTTCTGAGACTGAGAAAAGCTGGTTTCTTGATGCTCGGCATCATTTGATTTTCTTTTAGCCAATTTTAAATCTTGTACGCTAGGCTTTCGAGCTGGTCCTAATAGAGAGCCTGTGTGTGGTTTCGGTTTCACTTTGAAATTAAATGCTGATATGAGGCGTCGTTTAATTTGATATTGCTGCCATTGCTTTTTTTTTAGATCGTCATTGACAATTTTCTTTCCGTTTGGTTTTACAATTAATTCTAAATCATTTTCGAATGTTACTGGTGCGAAGCTAATATTAGGTAAATTTTCTTTCAGTTCCTTTTTAATATCAGGAACACAATATTTTTTAGTATTCGGTTTCACTTCATTGTCTTCCAACCATTTGTCGATTTTTTTGGTTACTTTGTCTGCGTAGCAAAAAATCGTCTGCATAGCACAAGACTCTCAATGTTGTGCATTGATTTTGTTATTAATGAAAAACAGACATATAAAAGGCCAGGTATCGAACCTTGGAGACCACCACTTGTAAAATTTATGCGAGACAATTTTCAACAGTTTACTTGCACGATTTGTTTTCTGTCATTTATATATGACTTTACAACACCCCAAACGCTTCCGCCTGTCCTAAGTGTCTTTGATTTCCTCTGACGATGAAAGTGTGTCGATAGTCAAAGCGTGTCGGACGAATACATTTGATTCGGGATAGAATACATTTGGTCATTTAATGGATTTCGGGTCTTTGTATTTGTAGATTTATCAAGAAGATGCCCTAACAGAAATTTTAATGCTAATTGCCACCAACGAACTAGAAAGACCACGTCAACGCTTCACGAGATAAAAAGAAAGCTCTCAGACTCATGCTTTTTCAAAACGCAACTGAACGGATTTGTTGGATTTCTTCTAAACCTGATATACGGTTCCTTAGATTCAGCTCATAACAGAAATTCTCAGAAAGTGCCTAAACTTGTGCAAGCAAAGACCAGGATGTGAATAATTGTCAGCGAAAAGACATATAAAGCGAGGTCTAACCCAATCTAACTAGACCCGATCCACGACTATTCTATTTTACTTTACGTTTTTCACTTCGTATCAATTATGAAAGGAGCATAAGATGGTAAGACGGATAACGCATCCCACTTCAACGAATTTTATCTTTGGTAAGGTTTTTTGCACAGTTCCACAATGATCCATTTCTTGTCCACTAACTTTTTTTATTAATAACTATCAGCCAGAGGATTAAACATTTTGTCATTGCATATAATTTTAACAATAGAGCGAGTTCAAAAGGTGAAGTCGATGATTGTGCAACTGCTATTGCACTTCAAAGTTAGGAACATCAAATGTTTCTCAATATTCGAAAATTTGACCTTTTAAAATTCAAATCGGATCTGCAAGCGTCTAACAAATGTGAACTTTTAATATTTCAGCCAACCCAGAAACAGTTTGTTTTGGTTGTTGGAAGCTGCACAAATTTTACTGATAAATTTCACCAACGAACTATGAATTACACATAATAGCTCCACCAGGTAAAAAGAAACTTCTAGAACGCATGAATGCTCAAAACGCGCCTGAACGCTTTGTTACAACCCTGGTGTCTAGTTCCTTAGGTTGGGCTTGTAACAGAGCTCTTCGGAAAGCAATTGAAGTTGTCCAAACAAATGCCACGAAAGAGATAATCGGCTGTAAAAAGACATATAAATAGAAGCTTAAACAACTCCAAATGCACCTTAAACAACTCCAAATGCACCTTAAACAACTCCTTAAACAACTCTAAAAGATACAACTGCACGAAATTCCCGTTAAATTGCTGAGTGATTACGTTGAAATTATTCAAGGTTTTGTTGGCATTTGTATTGACTCTTTTATTGGTTCTTTGTCTTTTGTCGAATTGCCCCAAAATCTGATAGCGAAACAACCGTAGTTAATCTACGGATACCTATCACTTTGGTATACTAAACCTGGGTCGTCCAAGACCTTCTTCTTTTCTTTCATTTTTGCATTGTTCTCAAAACAGTTTCAACATTTTTGCACTCTATACTACATTTGATTTTTTTTATTAATTTGGCAATCAGTAGAGAGGTTCTGCTGTTTCTTCGAAACCAGAAACAGGTCTGTGGTTATTATTCAATCTCTGTCGCCACTTTGGCGCCTACTGGCGCAAAAATATCATATGTGTAGTTTAATTGAGCGCGTTACTTTGTGAAAATACAAAGAAGAAGTTGAATTGTTAAGTAGGTTATGCAAAGGATAGTTGTTAAATTAAACTAAAGATCGAAAAATTGGTTATCTCGGGTTAAAGATTGGTGTTCAATGGAAAAAATCCTCACTTTGGTCAATAGAAAATATCAATTCTATCAACGTAGGAAATTCGAAAATGACAACATTTTGGAAAGCAGGTAGATTTGCAAAAAGTTATGTTTTCGTACACAAAATTGGAAATTAGAATGGTTTAGTAAGTTTACCTACATTAGGATAGTTTTCACTGCAACGTTTTCACCAGCTAAGTAACAAAAAAACGCGAGGAAAAGTTCATCCGTTGCAACAAACAGACTCATAACATTTTGGAAACTACAAAGGCTGAAATACACCTCTGCACATAAAATTCTCAATTCAATTCCTCTGCCAACTGGATTTTATGAAATGGAAATCTATGCGCAAAAAATTGAGCGGAAGCATTAGAGATGCACAAAAGAATCATTGCCATTTTTTTGGAAAAATGTAAGCTGGCATCAGCAATACAATAACCTTGCACTTTTTAGTCTTACTTTTTCAATTGGGGAGTCTTTAAAGCACTTTAAACCTCGAGTTTACTTTCAGAAAAAAACCTAGTCAAATTCATATATTTATTTTGTGAAATAAACTTTTTTGAATGAACTTAAACAAAGATTTTTAAATATGCGAAATTAGATGATTTTGCTGAATAGTGAGACAGCTCGCTTCTAAGATTTATGGTGGGTGGTTTTGTCATCACAGCTTAATTTATTTTTGGTTCTTTTAACCAATTTATCTCAGTGGTTCGGGATTTTTTCATGGTTACTATCAACTGCATTGATCCATGTTAGTTAAACTAACATTTAGAAGGTTTATCTGCTTGAGGAATCCCGTCAAGGTTTTTTTCCGTTGAGATTCCCAACTTCAATTATCATGCGCTTTTTATTTTCCTAAAATTGGGTTTTATCTTGGTTACAATCAGTCTCGTTTTGTTCTCTTAACAATTGTGGAATTTAGGAAATGAGTGTTCAGTTCGTCTTTCACAGGTCATATATTTTGTTCTAATGGGTTATTACACTGTCAACATCCTAAGCAGTGGAGTGCTCTATTCACTCAGAAGAAGGATTTTCAGAGATCCAGTTCTGAGTTCAAGAAGTCTTCAGCTTGTTCAAATTGCGCATTTTTCATATATGTTTTGGGCCTTCTCGTCTTCGTGATTTTTTTTGCCTGCGTTATGATTTGGAAAAGATCCGCCAGCCACCATTGTTCGGATGACACAAAAGCGACAAAAATTTGGTTTGCTCTTTATTATGCTGGTTGTTGCTCCCTGATACATGAGAAGAAGCTCGTAAAAATTAGGAGGACAACTGATAGGGCTCTATGCTTTGATTGCTTCCAGCCTCCTCCGGATGAGTTTTTGACATTCACCTTTCTGTTCCATTTTCAACCTGCTTATGAGTTTCCTGATATCTTTATCCGCAATCTCTAGCTCCCAATCTAAACAGTCGTGCTCATCTATCAGAGCCGCACCTAACTGCTGGAGCTCCTCCTCGAGCAGAGACCCGTTAGTTCCCATCAGTTCACTGTTGTCTATCCTCCTCTGCTGCTCTGCAATTTTTCCATGCAGAGGATGCAATTTTTCTATGCACCGACACTGATGGGGGATCTGTGCACTATATTGGGAAGCTGAAGCTGCATCAGTGCTACCAAATAGATATACTTTGGAGGTAACTCGACAATCCGATAAACTTGCTGGGGCTGGGCAAATAATAGCAGCAGTTGATGAATAATTTTTAGTTCTGCCATTCCCATTTTACTTCCTAATAATTTTTAGTTCAGTCAAATAATTTTTAGTTTTGCCATTCATGTATATTACACTATTGCACTAATCCAAGGTTTTGATTTCATTTTCCGCTATATCAGGCACATGATTAGACTTTTTGCTTTGACAACTACAATGTTTTTATCACCGCGACACCGTTCCACTATGGGCTATTTCTTCTGGTCAATTTTTAATCCCTGAAACGCTGTTTGATATAATGAAGATACCCTACTTCATCCATTGGATTTTTAGGTTGCAGTGCATCTTTAGAATTACTGCCAAAGACTAGCACATCGATTGAAAAAAAGCATACGTATCACACAAAATATGTCTTTCAATCCCATAGAATTAGTCACCAGAATATTGGTTACCTCCCTGACCACTTGCCAGATTTGCTTCTCTTTACTACCCAAGCAATTAAAAACTAAAGGTTCGTGCCACTGGTGACGGCATTTCATGTCCCTTAATAAAAACTTCACATCTCATGTTCAGATAGTGCTCCTTCTCCCAAAAGAACTTTACCGCTTGTTATCAATTTTCTCGAATGCTGTTGTTTTTGAGCTGTCTTGCTTAAACTGGAGGTCATCAACATCGAATAGCCTATCCATTGGTGCAGAAGTTGACAAATTAATGTTGATTCTGTGCTTTGGGTAGGTCATTGGGCTTATCAGTCAGTTCTAACGTCAACCAAATTTAATCCATGAACCGTTCTGCAACTCAAGTGCATTTGGGTACAATGGGTTGCAATTCGTTATTGTAAATTTTTTTGAATACTCCAGAAGTCGGGTACAAGTATCTTGTTCCTTTCTGGAGACTTTTTTGTAATTCCTCGATACAGAACAAGATTGCCACGAACCGAACGATAACTTTAGCGCTATTACAGATTAAAATACATCTGCAGCTCTTTTCGCGTGCAATCTCCGGGCATTTTGTTGATTTGAGAAAATTTGGTGTAATTTAGGTAGTGTGGTTAAATTCTATGCGACAATTTAATAACTTAATAATTTATTGTTTTAAATTTTCAATAAAGACTCGGAAATTCAACGCTCAGAGTTGATCTAGCTTTGAATTCCTTCCTCAGATATATCTGATGTTGAGAAAATACGCTCTGTAACCCTTAATGTTTCAATTGTTTAAAATACACTTCTGTGGTTGGCTTCGAATAATTGAAAATCGTCCACCTGTTTTGTCTTGTTTTGCATTTGAAGAACTAAATTTCTCTTTCCGTCAAATTTGCCTTTCAAAGAAGTAATGCTTCCTCCATTGTTAATTTTCGCTGTTGTCGAGTCTGAAAAGTTAGCTATCATAAAAAAAATTGTTATTTGTCTTAGCCAAACAAATATTGTACTTAATCTAATCCAAATCTGTCTCTTTGATATAACAAAAATTGCTTCGTTTTAGTGGGTCTTAGAAATGCAACAAGGTTGTTTCAGTTGTTTCCCTAGTTTCAATGAACATAATTGCCATGAAAATTCCATTTTTTATCATAATCTTTCCTTTTCGTTGTTCGCCTTTAGCATTTACCCAGTCAAAGGGATATACATTACTGACTATTTTCTCATCTCCGCCTTTCATGAACTTTTTTGATACTATCTGATCAAACTTTGAGTCGGTTCGGCCAACACCCATCTCCTTAAGGATACCAATAAGATTACAGAATGATTCCCCTGATGATTAAAACGTAGATGCTACATAAGATTTTTCATGGAAGTACGTTGCACCCTCATACCAGCCGGTTATATTTCGGCACATTTAGGGTATATGCGGCTCTGTACATGCACGAAAAATTGCTATTCTCGAAGTAGATTAGTCCTCCTTGGTTAAACTGCTCCTCGATATGTGACGATTTGCATTTGTTCCCTTGTGGTTAATTTCTGCATTTGTAGAATGTTCTCGAAGTCATATCCCACAATCTCTACAGATTGGGTCAGGGTTAATACGCTAAACAAACGAGAAGTTTGTATTTCAAATGCGCCTTTGATTGCAAGTTAACGGCTTTCTGCATAATGTTGTATCGTCCTTTAAAAAACACCTCGTAAAAATACCTTTAAAATATCAGAATAACAATTTGGAAACGTTTTTTTCCAAATTGTTATTCTTGAACAAAGAGATCTTTAATTGTCCGTGATGTCGTTGTTCCGCACGCACTTTTTGTTTGTTTCCGGAAACACCGTCCGTTAGAATTTTAAGTAGTAAGGGCAATTTTATAAGAATTTTGTTTTTCTCAATTTGTTCAGTCGTTTCTGACTGGCTAACAATCTTCGGTTGAGCATCTTCGTTGGGAACAGGTATCTTTGTGCTTCTGTCGTCGTTGTTTATGTTAAATGTTATTGGTTTGCTGGTACTCCCACCTATTGGTGTTCCAAAAACTTCATCCTTCTAAAACAGTCTAACTGTGGGTTCCAGTATTTGGATAATTTTGTCTATTATCCATTTCAGGATTAAGTTTTCTTTTTTTTGTCAAACTTTGAAGTTTCTATTTTGATTTCTACGAATTTGTTTTCCTCTGTAACATCTTTGTTGGTTCTGTGTTTGTCTTACAAAATTCGTTTTTGAGCATGATAGCATTTATACTGTTAAAACGTTCGAATCCATTGTAGTGGACTTTATTTTTTTTGTTTTATTATCTTCAAGAACAAAAATCAGGTTGGTGATTATTGCACGTTTTATTTTTGGCCGACTATTAAAAATTTGATATTTTGGCATTCATTGTTTGTGGTGGGTTTCAGCACCATTACTTAATCAGCTTCTTCGTATTGCGGTTTAAACGTTTTTTGTAATTCCTGCTCCTCGTCCATGCTTCCCATTCCATTTCTGCAGTTTAGTTCGTCTTTCAAACAGCCAACCCACTCGCTCAAAATTTGGTAGATTTTTATTTGTTTAGTTTCATAGATGCAGTCGATTCTTAGAGCACATCGTCTTCCAAAGAGGAGGTAAAGGGCAATTTTTGATCACAGCGTGAATTGATGATCTTCACGCCTTCATTCTGAGTGGAAAGTAAATACTCCAGGTGTTGTGATGTCCAAACACATACTTTGGGTATCCATTTTCTGACATACACTTAGTGCCCTTGTGAATATGAATGTTCGCCATGCAACAAAATTGTGAGACCTGTACGTTTATCCTATCTTTTTGTAAGCTGATCTCCAATTAGTACAATGTACTTTTCTCCCGTTTTACTGGGGAATGGTCCCATTTTGTCCAAAGCAATTTGCCAGAAAAGGGCAGGTTGTCATGTTTTGATAGTGTTTCTGACGTGGTGGTTTTTGACTGCATACTTGAAGGAACTTACCCAATTGTGGACATCTTTGTCCATCCCAGGACACTAGTATTATTCTTTAACCCAATCAAATATCTTAGTCACACCAAAATATCCGCAATCTTCATAATGAAAAAGCAAAATCTCATTCAAAAGTGATCGTTGTATAACTATTTGTTTTAAACTGTTGAATTCGTCAAAATGGAATTTTCTTTTAGTCAGACAATTTCCTATTTGTAAGTTTCTAGAAAACTGTCCACAATTTCCACAATGCTCTTGAAGCTCCTGCCATGTTTCTGTTTTGAGGGCCCGTCCCAATCTCCACGCAGCACGATAAATTCCACTGCAATTTTCTGGTGTTCGATCTGTTGTTTCGCAGGTTTTCATAGTCTGCTGGGCTAGATGTTTTTGTCTTCCACTATCACTCGGTTAACTTGGTCGGAATCGTGGTCCCCTTCAGTCTGTGGTACTCTCGCCGACAGACAGTCTTTATAAGAGATATCTTATCCAGCTGCTTGTTGGATTTCAGAATTGATTTGTCCAATTTTTCTTGTCCATCTTGCTAATCATCTGTCTGGCTTCTTGAAACTATATAACCACGTATGCGCTTTTTGGTCAGTAACGATGATAAAATTTTGTCCCAGAAATTATTTTCTGAATTGTTGAGTGAAAAGAAAACCATCGAACAAATCTCTTTTGGATCGCCGAGTAACCTCGTTTAAATTAATAAGCATTTTGCGTAAGAATACAATCGCCCTGTCAACCCATTGTTGTCTATGGGAAATAAAAGCGCCAAAACTTTGTCCGTGGTTATTGTATAGTGGTCAGTGTCATTCAGACATCCCAAAATGGGTGCTTTCTGTAGTGCTTGTTTAAGCTGCTTCACTGCTTTTTCACACTCCCTGCTGCATCAAAAAGGATTTTTTATTAGACAATAGAGAGGCTCAGTTTTTTTTGGAAATCTTGTCTGTAATCACCAACTAACCCCAAAATAGCTTGCGATTGTGTTACTGTTCTAAATTTTTTCATTTTAACAGCTGCCGTTATGTTTTCGTTATACACACCTCTACCTTTAATTAAAGCAATGTGTCCCAGGAAATAAATTTTTTCCTGAGAAAATTTAAATTTTGCGCTTTTTTAAACCGGCATATTTAAGTTGTCCGTGTACAAGGTGCAGACGATTTAGATGATCTTCAATTGACCTATCGAAAATAATTATGTCATCTAGGTATACTAAAGCATTTTCATAGGAGAGTCACCGCCTGATCAATCTAATTATGTTTTGGAAAGCCGCTGGTGCTGGCGTCAAAACCATGGGTAGTCTCTTCCATTTTTAGAGTCTCATTGGTTTTACGAAAGTAATCACGTTCTGTGACTCTCCTTCTATTGCCATTTGCAAATATCCTAATGTTAATTGAATTTTAGAAAAATAACAGTTTCTTTCTAAAGAGTCGATAAAGTCATTTATTTTTGATAGTGGCTAGCTGGACTCCTCGATTTGTTTAATCAGGCCTCCGTAATCCACAGCTAATATGAAGCTTCCATCTTATTTTATCACCAGTTTTGATGGTGCTGCCCTATACGAATGTGCCCAATAAACATTAGAGAGGAATTGGATTGCGCCGAAGCATTAAAGAAACCTTAAATCATTGTTTGCCAGTTTTGGAAAAAAAGGGACTGGTATCGGCAAGTTTACACCCAGATGTTTTGTTATCTGATACCTATCAAACATGTCGGGGCCAAAAATCAGATAATAAAATAATTTTTAAACTAAATCTTATGAAGAATCAGTGGCATATGAGATAAAGTCTAATGAATGGAGATCCATCTATGTTGGTCGGACAATCCAGCAAGTTATCAATAGGATATCACAGGAGGATCAACATCTTTTTGAATGTGGTGGCTCCACGAATGACATTGAATGGAAAAATGTGGATGCCTGCTTCACAGTAGAGAAGCTCATGACCAACGAAGCTATATACATCAGCAAATTGAAGACGGGACTAAACACAAGCAATGAATATAGGGGGCAGGAACTCAAGATAAAAATTTGTCTTTGGAAATGGAGAATAGGGCAAAGAAAGTTTTATGCATGACAAAACGAAGTTTGCAAGACCACCACTAGAGGGATACTTAGGGTTAGGGCAAATTCGGAATAACCCTAGAAAAACAAATAAATGGCCAAAATCGATAATTCCAGAAAAGGAACGTTTTAAAACAAGTTGATAACAGATGTAAATATGAAGTTGTAAATGGGCTAAATATTGTGTATAGGGAATATTTTCGTATTTAATTTTTAAGATAGTTCCTAGAAGAACACAGCAATTTTGGAAATTCTTTGAAAAGTTCAACGAAGGCAATCTATATACCTGGTGGATCCTCTGCCAATGCACGAACTGTAACCAATATTCCAAACTTACTCACTAATGACATAAAGGGTGAAAACCCATGATATATCCCAAGGTATATCCCTAAAGCTCCCGAAAACCAGAACTGAAAAGGCTAGAAATGATTTCTTTTTCCGTACATGCAGACTAGCAAATCGAATAGAAAAATACATTGAATTTAATACGAAAAAAGGCCATAAAAATCGAGTTTTAAATTTCATGTGGAAGTTTGTAAACGAGCGATTCGACGAAAATAACATCTGTAGCTGGCATCTATAATGTGACTGTCAGATCTGCAGAAATAATAGGACAATTTTCTAAGACGACGACTCGGACGAAAATCACCTCAGTGAAAACTGTAAATCCCCAACAACAACAACAACAACAACAACAACAAAAGACTTCGCTACTACTACTACAATTGGTTAAGTTGTGGTCTCAGACAAATTTAAATAATATTCTTTTTATCCTTTAACAATCTGTGGAACAGTTTTAACCTGACGCTGAACGTAAAGTTTGAATTTGTTTGTTTTAAATAGAACTTTTTTAAATTTGACAAATTGGTTTCTTCTACATCACTTTTTTATATACGTTTGACTCACACTTGGTTTAGTTGTACTATCAGCGACTGGGACGACAAGCTCACTGAGCTCGGTCCCAAGTATGGATATCTTGTCAATCCTCCGAAGTGTCAGTTGATAATTAAGCCAGGAGGCGAGCGCCAAGCGTCAACTGTGTTTGCAGGCACAAATGTGGAAATCACGCAGGGCGCTCGAGTCCTGAGATCATTTATCAGAAGCTCTGAGGCCAGTAAAAATTTCCTGAAAGATGCAGAAACTAAATACACAAAAAGTTTAGACAGACTTGGTCAATTTGCTCTCACCTCTCCCCAGAATGCCTATGCATGTTTGACGAAGGGGGTTCAACAGAAGTTAAGCTTCCTTTCGCGTACTACACCTTCCATGGACGGGGTTCTGGACAAGGTGGAGGAGCGGCTTGGCCGAGTCATACCGAACATCTTCGGCAAAGAAGTAATCCAAGAGGAAAGAGAACTTTTTTCTCTCCCTCTCAGAATGGGCGGGCTTAACATCGCCCTCCCAAAAGGTCTTCACAAAAATCTTGAGCAATCAGTTGAACTCTCAAGACCATTGGCGTCATTCAATAATATTCAACAATGTGATGTAGAACAAACCAAGATCAGTCTCAGACAGAAAGCAGACAATCAACGTGAACTCATCTCGAAAAAATTCAGAATCGAAAACAATCTACCAGAAATGAAGTATACCATCCAGCTGGCCTCGGAGAAAGGAGCATCAAGCTGGCTTAACGCGCTTCCGTTGTCAAAACATGGTTTTGACCTCACGAAGACTAAGTTCCGTGACGGAATAGCACTTCGCTACACCTGGGAAGCGAAGAACACGCCAGCCATATGCCCATGCGGGAAAGAATTCAGCCTCACCCATGCCCGCCATTGCGCCAAAGGCGGTTATACGCACCTACGACACAACGAAATTAGAGATGTGTTTGCAAACCTGATGGATGACGTTTGCCACGATGTACAGATAGAGCCAAAACTTCAGTCGCTCGATGGAGAAATTTTCTCGAGTAATTCCACCACCACTGATGATGACGCTCGACTGGACATCAAGGCAAACGGTCTGTGGGGCTCCCGCTTTAATCGCACTTTCTTCGATGTGAAGATTTTCAACCCTCATGCGAAGAGCTGCCCTAAGACCATAAAAGATGCATACAAATATCACGAGAGCATCAAGCGAAATAAGTACGAAGAGCGAATCCGCGAAACCGAACACAGCAGCTTCAATACACTGGTTTTTGCTTGTTCGGGTGGTCCAGGTCCATCAGCATCGCGCGTTATGAAACAACTCGCAACCAAGATCAGCGAAAAACGCGGAGAGCCGTACGCCGACACTATAAGCTACATCCGAACGAAAATCAGCTTCGCACTTCTGAGGAGCTGTGTTCTCTGCTTGAGGGGATGTCGTGCCCTCAAGCCTCGTGCTCTCAGTGAGACTTCGATTAGCGCCGTCGTGGAGGAGGGAAGGCTGCACTGAGTGTTTGGCTGCTTATCTTTATTCATTTGCTTATTCCTTGATGATCCATTTTTATTTTAATCCTTCCATTCTAGTTCCCTATGTGTGTTGTTATTTATTTTTGTGACTGGGCCGTCTTTACACTGTCTGGAGGGGAACAGCTTGGAGTGCAGCATCCGGCTACTAAGTGCTACTCATCATGCCCTATTTTTCGACCTACATCCATCGATGCCGGATGGTGTACACGGCCGTTTATTATTACAAAAGCTTAAACTAGACTGATAATTGCCACCAACGAACTAAGAAAGCCACATCAGCGATTCACCAGATAAAGGAAACCTCAAACTCATGCAAGCTCAAACTCGTGCATGCTCAATGCAGAAGCCCTGTGCATGGCAAATACCCTGTGCATGTAATGAACTTGAAAAACACTTCTGACGACTTGAAACAGACTAATAAACTACTGAGGGTTCTATCGAAATAATATGCGCCCAATAAGCTGGGGGTATATCCTTGCGAAATGTCAAAGAAAACTTGCAAAGCTTTTTAAGCGGAGAAATGGTGAGTTGTATAGCAACCCAAAGAGCCGTTGGAGGTCTGCCATCTTCAAATTTAAATTGAATTCTAATTCTGAAGTACGAGCCACCAAAGCGACTAAAGCTTTCTGCCTCAAAAGAAATAAGTAGAAACGATCCAATCAGGTTTACATAAATATCATTTCGGAGCTGTTTTAAATGTCTCCTTCAGTTGCTATTGGGAAATCGCAGGCTTCTACTTAATCGACTGATTCATATTTTTGCGTGTTGATAAGATCACAATCACTTTCTTTTGACACTGAAACTGCTGTTTATAGAATCATATGAAAAGTCAGACTACTGAAATTAAATGGGACGATTTAGTTCAACTCAACCGACATCAGGTGTTTACTGGTGCGGTGAACCCGGGTGATCATTGTTTCTCTGTGGGATATCTAAATACGACATCTTTTATCGTCTATGGCTCTGGTACCAATTTAGTTATTCTGACCTGCAATTTGGATACACTTCAAATTATTCCTGGCATTAAATATGGGAATATACAAGTCGGGTGTGTAGAATGTTCTTCCTCCGAAGGAATGGTAAGATGTTTTAAGTGCGTTCTCAAATTTGTATGCTGCCCAAATACTTTTCAAATAAATGAAGTTTTCTGATTTTCTAAGCTCCGAAAAATTGAAATGATAATGTTCCCTAAAGTTTTCTTGACGCATTTTTGGATTTAAATATTTTCAAATTTCTAGGAGGTTTAAGTCGTCGTAATGCTTAATAAATAAATGTTCAGCAGGAGAAAGTTCGATTTATTTCAGATTGCAGCGTCCTACGCGCACCACATCTATCTTTTCAAACCAAAATCACTCGATGGACAAGTTTCAGTAGCTTCTATAAATGACCCTGGAAATGTAAGTAACCTAATCGCAGTTTGCATGGTTCAGATCGTCAAGCGCTATTTGTAAACTTTCAAATTTCTTTTTTTTTCAGGTGAAATGGCACGAGATTGGTTTCTTCCAGTTAGAATCATTTGTCACCAGTTTATCGTGGAACCCTGATGGTAAATTTGAAATGATAAATTTGCGAGCATAATTTTGACGCGACTTGTTAGAAAGATGGTTTGAACAGACAATTTCATGCTGATGGAGTCTAAATCTTAATCAGCGATATCAACCCTGCAGCTTTTCACTGTTAAAACATGCGACAACTTTTCATGTTTTTCATTGTTACATCTTTTCGCAGGAAGTTACAACATAGAGATGCAAAACAATGTTGTGAATTAAAAAATTTTGTACGACAGAGATATAAGACCAAGTAGGTACTGATGCTTTTTGAAAGAATTGTCGTTTGCGTATTGAATGATTACTCGAAGAGTAAAATTTTAAAGAAAATTTGTCCTCCAAAGTGCAACTTCAGAGTATGAAATTATTTAATGAAGATAACTTTACTCTTAAATTTTTAATTCTTAAATTTTTAATTGACCTTAAAACGGGTTATTTGGTAGAAACCGGAGGGCGTTAAATATATGTGTAGCTCTCTTAGAGCTTTCGTAGCCTCTACACTAATTGATCAAAGCATAGGCTCAGAATAGCCTAACGCATATAAGGGTTATGTAGTGCCCATTCTTATTTACCGCTCCGTTGCTAGAATGCCGTAAAAAGCAACGTGCAAACTTTCGAAAGTTTTCAGAAGACAGTAGCAATATGGATACTAGACGACAACTCAAGCTACTATGATCATCTAAAGTTTTTGAAAAATTTGCTTCTACATAGAAATGAACTATCTCCTCAGATTTCTGTCATTTTTGAGGGGAAAGGACGATGCGGACTTGAAACAAGATTTCACAGCAAATGTACAAACACGTCCATTCGCTCTAATATAAAAACTAACAAAATTCCAAAATTACTTGTAGGTAGTCTTTTTTTCTTTAGCCTGAATCAAAAAAGCTATTATTATTATTATTATTATTAGGGCTTCCACAAACGTGAGGGACTGCTCCCTCAAGAATATATATATATATATATATATATATATATATATATATATATATATATTATATATATATATATATATATATATATATATAAATAAATAAATATAAAAATAAATAAATAATATATATATATATATATATATATATGAAAAAATCTTAAATGAAAAAATCTTAAAAAATTAAACTAGTATGATTCATCGTTTTTTATATATATATATATATATATATATATATATATATATAAAACTATGAGTCATACTAGTTTAATTTTTAAATATTTTTGCATTTGAGGACTGACATTCGCAGAAACTGATAAATGTTGTGGAACACGAATTTTCGATGCTGAAATTTTTATTGAAATACTTCCAAATCAAGTTTTAGATTTGATTTTTGAGTTCGACTTGTATAAAGAATTCATTATTTCAATCAATCATGTTTGCTTTTTATGTGGTTCGATAGAAAAAATTTGGCCGTTGAAATTCCTTTTTGATTTCAGGCAACACAAACCGATAACTTGACCGTCTTTGCACAATGTTAACATGCTCGCTGATGTTGAACACAAAATAATTGTTCATCAATTTCGATAGCAAGAGAAGATATGCTAGAACAAAGTAATATTTGAGAGGTAATAAGTTCAGGGTTCTTAGTCGTTCGCCTTGCAGGTGCTAAGTGTGATGAAGTTGCTGGGAATTTACGAGTTCAAAATGAAAACCTCAGCTTATCAAGTGTATTAGCGTGAACTGATGCGGGTTTTCATGGTTGTTTCCAATATTTGGTTTTTAACAGATTGGTATTTACCCAAGGTCTGATCTAGTTGACGGAGGTAGTGTTAGTTTGGGAACTGGTTTAGGTTTGCAATTGTTCATGCCAATTTCAATTTTAATTAATTAGTCTGAAACAAAGGTTGTGGCAATTATCTTAGTCCTGTCGGTCTTTTTTTTTGCGATTTTTCGGTAGGCCATTTTTTTGTCTGACCCATTTAACCTTTCGTCCTGAAAAACGGGATAAACAGGTACCGCCCAGCGGGAAATAAATGAACTTAGAGCCCTTCAGCTCACTAGTCTCCGAGTATGCTATTCACCGAAACTGTTTTGGAAACTTATATTCATGGTGTGAAGGGTGGTTCGCAGAGGTTGACCCCCCAAACCCCCCTCTTACTCTTATGCGGCCAGCCTCCCCCCATGACTAACCCCCCATCAGCGCCCCTCTCAATTCACCCCCCAATCCACACATCGTTTAGGCCGTACGGGCACCGTGCAGCCAAAAACCGCCCTCCCACCGTTGCCCCCACACTGTTCCCCCCGCTGTTGCCCCCACCCATATCAGCCCCATCACTCACCCCCTAATCCACACCCCTGCACATCGTTCAGGCCGTAGTGGCCGCATGCAGTCAATGAACAACGTTGCCCCCATCAAACCCCCGCTGCGCTCACATCACGCCCCTTCAACCAAGCTAAAGCTATCCTCCCTAAAACTTAGCTAGCTACTGACAAAGCAAACCGCTCGCTCGCCGGTCGTTTCAGATCAATTCGCCCGACGTCTGTCGGTTATTTTTTTTTATATCAGCTAAAACCAAGTAATTTCCACAACATTTTAACGTTTTAAATCATTTATTCCTTTTATTTGGTCCTTTTTTATTTGCTGTAGATTGTGAAGCTATAATCGTAAACGTGTGTGTCTTTTTTATGCAAATTTTTTTGCTTGAGTGTATTGCGTTTTTCTAGAATAGTCTCCGAACTCTCAGGTCTTTTTCACTCTTTTTTTCTTGATATTTGTCTGATTTCAATTGCTCTCACTTCGGAATAAAGTTTTTTTTCAAAGAAAACCGATTGTTAGAGAGTAGATTACAAGGCTCTGATAGCCGAGTGGTTAATGCCTCTGTAGAGGTGACTAAATTGGACTCAGGAGGTTAGGGATCGAACCCTACCGTTTATTCATGTTTTCGCACCCATAAAGAAAGATCTATCTAGGCTACAGCCCCTGAATTAAATTGCACCGCCTGTCATTCGAGATCAATTTTTCCGACGTCAGTCGGTTAGTGTTTGGTATATGTTATACAAGGGTTCTCAAACGCTGCAGATTATTTGTTTACTGTATTTTGTAATGAGATGGTTTCTAAAAAATAATACCAAGTAGTTTTAACAAAAATTAAGTAAATTGGCATTTTTCATTTTGTCTCGTATGTTAGGCACGTTTTTTCTGAGTTCATGTTGAAGTACTTGGGTTTTAGAAAATCAATGAAACGAGTTTTGCAAAATTCAAACAAATTAGAGACTTTATCTAATTTTATGACAGTTCTTGCTTTTTTGCCCTACTTTTTAAAATTTGTCTAACGGGTATTTTGGCGTACAAACTAGTTATCATTTAGCGTTTGTTTAGGCTAAAGAGTTCACCTTAATTGAGGTGTCAAAAATTGACTACAGGTGCCCTGAAGATCAAAGTAGCGCTACCATTTTAAAAAATATTTAAACTGATGAAAATTTGCGAGGCAACGGGAGAGATTCGTATGAAGTTAAATAGATTGCTATGAGTAGCAAAAATAAACAGAACGGTGACCGCATTTTTTATGTCACTCGGCAGTTACCTTTTTTTACCATCCGGATTTAAACCCTCAGCCTTGGCTTAACTTCGCTCTTCATTTTTGTCCTTACTGGACGATGTTGGAACTTCTTGTACCACGCGCACACACAATAGCACGAAATGTTTTGTTTTGTTTTTAATGTTAAGCAATATCATGCAATACGCTTGGATTTCACTCTTTTCTTTTTTTTTGGGACCTGAGTTCAATTGTCACGAGTTGTCGAGTCATGTCCGGTGCTCTTAATTACTCTGAAACAATGTTTGTAGCAATTATATTAGTCCTGTGGTCTTTTCAAAACAGACCACGATGCGATTCTGCGCTTGACCGATGTTTTGTCCGACCTTTTTGACTTATCGGTCTCAAAAACTCGATAAACAGTTTATAACTTTCTCTCTTGCATACAAAATGTTTTCTTTAGGGTCACAACTACTAACCGCAGCTGCTGAGAGAATTCAGCTGTGGAAAGCTTCACATGTCGATACTCAAGCGGACTGGTTCTGCGCCTGGCAATACAAATCGCCGAACCCAATTTCAAATGTGAAGTTTTCACCAAATGGGCACTACTTTGCAACAGTGGGAAAAGATGATAGTTTTGTTAAGATATGGTACAAACAGTTGTATCAGTTGCCTTCTGAAACGGACAATCAGAGCGAAGCGTCTCAAGTGAACTTTAGCGAGCAATCGAACAAATCTTCCACTGCCATTTACAACTATGTCTACATTGCACACCCTTGTGCAGTAACTGGGTTCTCCTGGAGGACTACAAGCCACCTCATGCCCAAGTAAGTATCACTAGCCTAACTTGTACTGAGTATGAATTGCTCTTAAAAAAGCAATCATTTTGATCCTGTTATATTCTTAGTTTTGCTCATTTTTAACCTAACCATTTTCAAATTTGAAGAACTTTCAAATCTTTGCGATGAAAGTTGCATAACATATCGATAAAAATAACTTGTTAGAGCCCAATAACTACAGCAAAAATCCGAAACATCGGCAAAACTTTAAATCGGTGATGCTCTATGACTTTTTGTTGCCGATAATAACCGTGTGTTATGCCGTTTGTTCATTTCACCCTTTAATCCTCGATTTTTTTGCGTTGTGTATCGTTGATGTTTTTTTTTGCGTTTTGAAATTCGCGCTCAACAAAATTGTAAAGCGGATATAGTTTCCTTGTACAATTTGAATCGACCGAGTGGCCAATAATCTACAAAACGGGATCAAGCTTTTCATTAAATAATTTGTCTTTGTAGGTTTCAAGAAATCTGATCTGCCTTTCCAGAACGAGCTTTAAAGTTTTAAAAAAATAATTGTACAACCTGGACCAAATTCAGTAAATAACTTAAAATTTAGGAATGCAGTTTTGTCGTACATCTTGACTTCTTGTCGCGACAACAAGTGTCGCATCTGGTCGGAGACGTCTGACTCCCTGAGACGACACCATGTCTCTCTCACTCTCAGTTGCAATGTTGCTGACTCATCCTCACCCACATTTCACACACGTAAGTTGTTCGCCATTTCTATCATTCTGTATAACGATATATGATACATTTTGTCAAGACATTCAGCTTCCTGACATTCTTTTGAACACTTGAGATTACTTACCAAGATCTTATGCGGCTACTAGGTAAAACTTTGATTGGGTTGTCTGCATAGTTACTGCTTATTTGGTCTGTAAGTCGAGGATTGCAAGAAAAAATGATCCTTTTGCTTACGGCTTAGGCCCAGGGTACGGCCTCAGATTTTCTGAATTTCAGCCATACGGTGTATATTAAATAACTTCAACGTATAAGATCTCTTTTCAGGATAACATCAAATTTTTCAAAGTGACACAAAAAGTTGAACGAAGCAATTTCATTCGAGCATAAGATCAGCGCTTAATAGAAACTTAGTTGATCTAAAGATTGCATTTGATTGGCAAAATGTCGCTTAAAAGTATGAAAAAATCGGAGATTGTTTTCAGCACTCATCCTATACGGTAAATTAACCATGACTAATGTATGTGCTTTTTAAATTTAAACAGTTGGTTGCGGGTTAAGTGTTAACTTAATATTGACTGTGAAGGTGAAAGTGGTCAGAATTAGAACTTGTGTTACGAAAAAGAAGTCAGCAAACAAAAATTTGGACAACTAACAAACAAAGAGATAAAAGCTTGTTTTTTTTACTGAAAAGAGCTGGTAATTGTTTTTAATTGCTCTCAAACGAAGTTTGCAGCAATTATATTAGTCCTGTCGGTCTTTTTTAATGCGATTTTTCGCTTGACCGATTTTTCGTCTGACGCTTTTGACTTTTCGTCCTCAAAAACGGGATAAACAGTTAGCGCCCAGCGGGAATTAAATGAACTTAGAGCCCTTCAGCTCACTAGTCTCCGAGTATGCTATTCACCGAAACTGTTTTGGAAACTTATATTTATGGTGTGAAGGCTGGTTCTCAGATTTTGACCCCCCAAACCCCCTCTCTTACTCTTATGCGGCCAGCCTTTATGCGGGCATTAAGTGCTCTTAGAGCCTTTCAGCTCTGTTTCAGCTCAAACTGTTTTGGAGACTTATACTTATGGTGTGAAGGGCGGTTCATAGAGGTTGAGACACCCCCCCCCCCCCCTGTTGACCCCCCACCCCCACTATTGACCCCCATCCCCCAACGCGCTGTTGCCCCCAACCCAGTGTTGCCCCCATCAGCCCCCGGTGCACCACCCCCCGTCGCTAGCTACTGAAGAAGCCTACCGCTCGCCGGTCGTTTGAGAGCAATTCGCCCGACGTTAGTCGGTTATGTTCTTGCTCCCATTTATTCTTCTCGGACGCAGTTAAAGCCATTTACTGTAGTCTTTTGTGTCCGTTTTTGGGTAAGATATTTTATGATCGGTTTTTACTTCCATTCGACTTTTACGTCTTTTCTTTTCTGTTTTAATTAATCTAAATTGTCCGGACAAAATAGTCCCTAAGTTGCAATATAGCCCAGACAAAATTAAAAAAGAAAATAGTATCAAACAAGAAAACAATAGTGACTCAACGCATTAGTTAACAAAAGTTGATTTCCAATTATAGTGTGGCAATCAGTCTACCGATATATTAAAAGTGCACGTAACACTGTTTGCTCAACAAAATGACTTATTATTGACAAGCATTTTGAGAGTCCGTCACAATGTCGGCATCATAAAATCAGCACATTGTTTTTATGGAACTCTTTTAACAAATCCAGAATCAGATTTTCGAGTTTTTGAATACTATAGTATGCACCGCCAGTTTACCTATAGAGCTTCTTAGAGTTAATGTATGACAAAACGAAATGACAGAGTCAGACTACGCTATGAACAATTTAAAGTTTTTGGACCTCAATCTTCTACCAGATCCAGTGGACAGTAGAGTAGAGAAATTTACGCTCGACGTTCAAAGACAGAGCAGCAATGGCCGACAAAGCACCACGTCAAACTATATTTGCCGCTTAAAAGGATATCAATAGAGAGACTACCGCCAATAGTCTTGCTTACAACGTAAACCAAAGGACAGTAAAAAACCATGCTGCAAAGTTGTCCTGAAATGAGTGAGTCCTCGTCACCGTGAGGTACCAATCAAATAGCCCCTAGCTGCGAGAATTTCACGTATTCTGATACCCGAAGACGAGAAAAGAATAATGGTTATTGCCAGCCATTGAATTGATGGAGCAATTTGATTGATTCTGCAATGGGCAATGTTAACAGCCTCAGATGTCTTATCATGGCACACATTTCACGATTTATTTGACTGCTTAAACGTAACATCCTATATGCTCTCCTTCTTGTCAAGAAAAACTGTCAAAAACTTGTTAGGTACTAGATTTTTCTTTGACAAATTAAGTTGCTCGTCTAAACTTTGGCTTTTGCACGCTAGTGAATTTGGATTGAAACGGAGTCTAAACTGGATTTATTTTGGATAGACTTGGAGTTCAGAGCCGAAGTAGTTTTTTGGGTTACTCAATCTCGTTTTGCTTTCAGTTATCAATGGTAAGTTTTGTTTTAACCAAAGTGGTTGGTTGCGTGGTTGCTTATTGGTACTGTTCTGCCTTATCGATACAAAGTAATTTCATAGAGGAGTAATAGTGTTGTTCGAAACTGAAGGACTTTTTAATGTATCACTTAGAAATAATAGTTACTTTTTAAGAGTAGTTGCACGTTTTGTGTCGTTGTTGATTTTTCTATGCTTTCTTAGATTGTGTTTCCAGTATTAAACTCGTTTTTTTTCTGACTTTTGTTCTGCAGCTGAGTCATTTTAATTGAGCTAGTGAGAAATTGTTCTGTTCTTCAGTCCTTCGTCCAATAGCATTCTAGTAAACAGTGGTTGAAAACTTTGCCAGCTATCTTTTGAAAGGAAGAATTTTTTCTGAAGGTTTAAAAAGGTCAAGATGGATGTACTGTCTGAAAAATTTGTTTTTTACCAATAGGGTTCTTGATTTAATTATCAGCATCGGTTTTAGATTCTAGTCGACTAAATTTGCTTTTTGAAAGCTCGAGAACCAAGCTAATTTTTAAGCTAAAGACAATGACTTCAAAAATGTTAGTGTTGAAAGCTAGCTGATTATTCTGATTGTAATAAAGTGGGTTAGATTGAACAAAGTTATGTTTAATCAGATGTATACATATTCTGACAATTGGAATATGGGAAGAAGGGGAATGAAATCTCCATTTTTGCCCAAGTTCGTTTATTGTCATTTGAACAAGTTGAGAATGTAAAATTACTCGCCATAGTTGAATTGTGTATCATATTTTGTGTATTTGCAGAGGATGTGAAGTCAAAGTATCCGAGTGAATACTTCACAGCAGGGGAACAGACTTCGCCCAGTGGGCTATTGAATGTGAATTCTCAAGACAGGAACAACAGAGGGGCCATTTTGGAGGAGGAAAGTGAGAGCAGGAGTTCTCACATGGACGAGAGCTTTGTTCACGTGGACGACCATCGACAGATGGACATGGCCTATGGGAACCCAAGTCGGTTTCACCTCGTGTCTGTTATAAATCCACAAACAGGTATTTCCATTTTCAAGCATTACAATTCAACTGAAGAAATGAATAGCAGTGCTATTTATCGACTGTTCCTTTGTCGAAGGGCTAAACTAAAGAAGAGACGAGAACGCGAATTGACGCTTTTTTGAAGTAATTCACTGCTAATTCAAAACTTAGAGCGGTACATGTTTTCTGCACCTAGTTAACCATAAGTGGTCCCGTGGTGGTCTTGAACTCGGTTGTGTTGTTATTATTAATAGCCGCACAGCGATAGCTGGGGCTATTATTGGCCTTCTCTTGGTTTTTTTACGACTCGAAGAGGAGTACTGGTTTTCTCTCGGTTTCTTTTACAGGAAGTAGATTTGTTCATGCGGCATTTTGACCTAAAAGCAAAAGTGAGAAAAGCTGTCTTGGTGAACAGATTTTCGCTAAGCGAGAGAAGTTTTTTGATCATGCGCTGCGTTTAGTGAATGACTTTTTGACTTTGAAAAGTAGTTTTTGACTGAATTGCACATATAGATGACCGTTTTTAGCCGTTTTCTCGTCTAAGTGGCCCATTTTTTTGCTTTTAATTTGGTTTCTTGTAGAAATAAATTTTATTCGATACTATATTAAAATGTCAACTTCGGAAATTGATACCACAGTGTTTTGCAGAGCCTGAAAATGCGTTTCAATGTTTTTATATTAATTTCTTCATTTTTTGATCTTTTAACCGTCTATTTCTCAAAAATCAGTTAATATGGCAACTTCTTTTTGATAATTCCTATACTCAACGCCTCTTTCTACGTCGATGTAATTTTGTTTCATAAAATTGTACATATGCTAATCCGATTTTGGTAGTTTTTTTTCCGATTTTCGTCAGTTTTTCGTTTGTATTTTGGTTGTAATTGCTAGAAAAAGTTTTTTCGGTGCAACATGAGGGATTTTAATTTCGTTTCAATGAAAATTCAATCATTTTTTGGCGTTAAGTTTTGAAAAAACAGTTAAAACTTTTTCATAAATGCAGTCTTAACTTAAAAGTATTTTGACTATTTCTTTGCAAAATGTTTCAATGTTTCGTATTTATGAATTCTGCTTTTTCCTATTTTTTGTTCTCTTCAGGAGGATAGATCTTTGTATCGGATGACTAGTTATTTTTTCTGTGTCTTGAATGCTGAACAATGAAATGTATTCGTTTTTCTTGAAATTTTTAAATTGATTTTCAACTTTCAAAAATCAAGAATGTCTTTGTTACGGTGTTCCTTACATTGTGCCTATATTTACATTCTAGTTATTAGTATCATTCTAGTTTTGTCCTGGCACCTACTTTTGTTTTTGGTATTTTGATTTTTTCAAGTGTAAAAAATGAATGATTTCTGCTTTTTTTTAAGATTTTCGTCATTTCTTTGGTTTGCAATTGATTTCATTCAACATAAGGCAGTACTGAGAGTTTGATGGCAAGCTTTTTCCAAAGTTTCCACTTATGAATAATTACCACAGCTTTCTTCCGGCCTCGGTGTTAATTAAAACGATTTTTTGCCTTTGAATATTCTGCTGCTTATGTCTTTTCTGTTATCAATTTTTTTTTGATTTAGTATGAAATCATGTTGTCTAGCTTATGTACAAGAAAACAGGTGTGTGTGGTTTTTTGTCTTAACCGCAGTGATTGGAAGTGTAATTATAGGTGTTTTGTGATTCTTTAATTTGAACTTTCCATTTTGAAAAGATTTAACTTAATCTCAAATTTATTATCTGCCGTTTGCTTTCCCGATCTTTTTAGATTAGAATCATGAATTATTTGAGGGCTATTGATAACCTCGTCAGCTTTTTCAGATTATCAGGTTTTTGACCACCCTAATTATTTTAGATTTTTAAACGTTACCAAACGTTTTCAATAAAAAATTTTGCTGCATTTTGTTTCTCTTGTTGACAGTGGTTTAAGTTTCACCAATTTTTAGAGCAGACCTGGAGAGGTAGTGAGTTAATGGTTTAATAAAAAAGGTAGTCGCTTCCGTTGCAATTACGGTTTTGTTAGGGAAGTTCTGACGCTTCGAGGCGCTTCCGGAATTCTTCCGGCTATGTTTTTCATTTCGTCGTCATGATTTTTGTTACGACCATATGACGTCACAGCCACCTTTTGTTCATTTGTTCATGCAATTTCAACTGAATTGCATGTGTGACGTCATTTTTCGCTCTTAGTGCAGCGAGTTTTTTTGTTCATGCGCGTGATTAAATTTTTGGTCACACTTGACTTACCTCACTCTCAAAAATGAGTTCCTCAATTTGAAATTGACTTTTATTTACTTTAATTCAAAGAGATAAGGTCAAATGGTTGTGTGTCACTCTAATTGAAGGTTATTTAAGATCAGCTTATCGAGGCAGCAATAACTTATGCAGATTTTTAATCAAAATATAACCGATCAGCCTTCAATGAAAAGTCAAATTTTTTGGTCTGTTTTTTTTTAGACTGCCGATCTACGAATCTATTGCGGCTATTTGCTGGCAATCTGCCAGCTATGTTAGTAGATGTTAACACTAAGATAAATTCCAATTATCTCAATGGAAACTCCTAATTTAGCTCACTCAACGTTTCAACTGAAATGATTTCGCAATGCTATATGTAAAATGTATTCAAGGTCAGAAGAACCACTTGAACTAAAGGTTGAAAATGACAATTATACCAATAATTACAAATATATCAATTTTTGCGACAGCAAGAGCTTTTCATGGCAATCTTTTTGAAAGCCGGAGCAAGCCGTCTTTAGAATCAGTTTTGGCTGTTATTAATTGCTCTCAAACAAAGTTTGTATTGATTATATCAGTCCTGTCGGTCTTTTTTTTTGCGATTTTTTGCTTGACCATTTTTTCGTCTGACGCAGTTGACGTGTCGTCGAAAACTGGATAAATAGCTAGCGACCAGCGGGCATTAAGTGCTCTTAGAGCCTTTCAGCTCACTATTCTTCAATTATGCGATTCACAGAATCTGTTTTGGAGACTTATACTTGGTGCGAAGGGCGGTTTTAGAGATTGACTCCTCCCCCCCCCAATGTTGCCAACCCATCAGCCCATCGGTGCACCCCCCTTCCCCACCCCGCTGCGCTCACTTACGCCCCTTTAATTAAGCTAAAGCTAGTTCACTAAACCATGCCTAGCTGCTGACGAAGCCAACCGCTCGCCGGTCGTTTGAGAGCAATTTGTCCGACGTTAGTCGGTTATGTTTCAAAATGGTTTTGCTGCCGCCTAAATGTTTGTTCAATTTTAGAGGATTTTTACTAACCTCCCTACCATGTCGTCTGTTATCTTTTTGAAGAAATTCGGCAAATAATAGGAACGTGTTGATAAGTTATGGATGCCAATTGCCCTTTTACGATGAAGGTGCTTCAGTTCTTTTGGACTTCTGTTCGTTCGAGACGAATTCGAACTCTCAAACGAAGTTGGTATCAATTATATTAGTCCTGTGGTCTTTTTCATGCGATTTTTTGCTAGGCCAAGTTTTCGTCTGACACTTTTGGTTCGTCCTCAAAAACGGGATAACCAGGTAAAGCCCGGAGGGCAAGTGGCTGAGCAGCTCTCTTAGAGCCTGAAGCCTTACCAGTTTCTAAGTGTGCGATTCACCAAAACTGTTTTGAGGAGACGATTTCATGGGATGAAGGGCTGTTCTTAATTTTAGAAATTTGACCCCCCTCGAGCAGCCCCTCCATTCTCACCGCTTCCCCCATAGCTTGAACCCCAACCCCCTAGCTTGCCCCACCCCCAACGCTTGACACCTCAAATCTGCTCTCACTACTTTAATGCTAGCCTCTCTAAGCCCGAGCTGGCTATTACCGAAACCATCCGCTCGCAGGTTGTTTGAGACCATTTCACCGGACGTTAGTTGGTTCTGTTTAGATTGTTGCAGACTTTTTCAACGTTAAATCTTAATGAAATTTAGAAAATTCGGTGTCGGCCAAATTTTTCGGTGTCGGAAAATTGGTTCTCCTCGATAGAAACTTTGCACTAGGCTCTTTTAGATAATTGAAGATGGTATTCATTGGTTCTAAATTTTATCGGTATCTTAATAAAAAAAAGCCGTGAACCAATGAAGTTTCCGCAATTTTCTTATTTGAGCCTAGCCCAAGCTTTCAAGATCTCTCAGCAGTTCATGAGGAGAACGAACTCTTCGCATTGGGCCGATACCCAATTTTCTATCTGTTAAATCTGATAAATTTATTCTATTTTTTAAAGATTTATCTCGAACAACCATTAAATTGGACAGAACTCGTAGAAAATTTGATTACTTGCCCAAAATTAGCAATCTGAAATTGATGCAATCTGAAAGTTATACATAAATTGAAATTTCGAGAGTTCTGCCACTAAAATTAATGCCCTAAAAATAATGCAAATTCACTTTTTGTCAAGAGCGCAATTAAATTATTTTAAGCAATTACAATTTCAGCGGCGCGTGAAACTTCATATGAATTGCAAGCGAATGTGAGATCAGTTTCCCCAGAAAATACACTTTTCTCTTTGGGCTTTACGCATTTTCTGAGTATATTAAGGTTAATGTTCATATCCAAAACATTAGTTGAAACAATTATGGAACAATCAACCAATCCGAAAACAGTAATAACCGTTCAATTCTGATTGCCGAGCAATAAGTTTTCAAAATTTTTTTATACGTCTGACATTTTCACTAGCGCTGACTCTTATGCTTTCTGATTAAATGCGGATCGAATCTTCGATAAGGTTTCAGGCTAAAATTTTAGCACACTAATTATCCCTCTGAGGTCAAATGGCTCTGGTCTTTGTTTTAAAAGAAAGAACGCTGAACTAATTTCTTACAGTTAAAATTTATTGCTTAAAACTGAACTCAGTGTGTGGAACAGACAGACATCATAGCATAATACTAATGAGTAGTCAAATTAAATGTGTACTTAAACAAAGATTTTTTTGCGCGGAAAACCTGAAGTCGTTAATAACTTTGAGAACGATGTTTTGAATTGTGGATGTGTATTTAGACATTCCATCATCGGTTGGGACAGTGCTAAATGGGGAAGTGCCTGACTCCACGCAGTTTGCAGTCCACTGGCTCAACAACAAGGCATTCCACTTCAACCTACAGGCTGAGATCATATTCAGGTAACCATCCAGACAAACAAAATAGGGTTAACTGTTAGAGTATGTTAGAGGTTGGATAAGGAGGGAATTAAAATAAAAATTACGGATAGTCATTTTTTCCAGGGGGAAGAATTAGGCTTCATATGTTAATTCATTGTTTTAATTCTTTTAATTGTCCCATGTTGCATTGGAATACACTATAAAGTATAATTAATTGGCGCTGTTTTGACTGTAACGGTTACAGTGTAATGTTTCTGAAAGATGACATAACTTAACAACTTACTTCATAACATTCGGCCTGCTTTTACTTCGGCTTACTTTGCGTTCATCGCTTTGGATAGTGTACATATTGAGTGCTTGTAGGTACCTACACAAGAAATTCAAGCAGCAACAGATGCAGAGTCAGGATGCTAGCACTCCTACTAGAAGATCGTCCACCTCTGGGGAGGAAGACCTTAGTACTAGTGGAGTGCAGAAGGGAACGCAGAATGGAGGTGAAGAAAAAGCTTCAGATATTTTGGGTACGTTCATTATTATTAACTATTATAGCGCTACTCTAGGATTCTGTTCAAGATTTTAACATGGGCTTAGATGTAAACGTCCTGCGTTCAGCAAAGATGAAAACATTGCAGAAGTTCCGAAGACGATGAATTGAATTGAGATTTCATGCTCGATAATTTCCATAACATTTTAGTTGTTCTTCGTAAGCGTCCTATTCCGATACATGTAGCTCATTTGCACGTTGATGCCATGCATACTTATTGTGTCTCAGTAGAGTTGTCACGAGTTTATTAATTTTGCTCAAAATGCTCTCAAATTTTCGAGATAATACAGTTTTTAACGTGAAAGTTCTGAAAATTTTAATTTTTAGCAGATGACGGAATGAAATAGTAAAATCGTTTCACAATAAGGGGAATGCTTTGATGCACTAGACTATTCAGTTTAAAGAACTGTTATTGACCCTCTGCTCACAAACCCCACCCGACTCAAGCAGGCTACAATAGAATCGAGCCCTCTGCCAGCCGATCGAGAGCAATTCGAACATTCGCCAACTATTAAGCGGTTGTTTAATAGCCGCCCTCATCTTCTCAGCCGGCTATTATTGCGGTCGTATTTTTTTTTACTTCGTCAAACTTTTTTTCGCTTTACCTTTTTGCCGCTTTTTCAACATTTTGCGTGAAATATTTTGACTTCTCTAGGCTAGTTTCTCTCTTCTCTCATTCTGCTAAAAGTGAATTTGAACATCAGTTGCTAAGCAAAGCAATTCAAAATGAACAGAGTCGGTATAAAAAATTGAAGTCAGAAATAGAAACGGGATAAACCCATAAAGCCCAATTTTAGATGCCCGCTATTTGAACGTCGTTCCTATAAGTCTTAGTTACCACCTCTAATGCTTATTGGTGTTGATAGTAGCCCCTGTAGCCTCTCTCTAAGAAACAGAAGTATGTTCAACTACGAAATGCCATCAAAATAAATCGGACTTAAAAAATATTTTTGTACAAAAATCTTTTTTTTTCAATATATATTCTATTCGCTCAATCCCAATCATGCTTATTGGAATCAACGGCGGCTATTTTCCGGCAATCTGCCGGGTATGTCTCTGTTTGATGCTAGTTTTTAATTGCGCTGAAACGAATTCTTTAGTAATTAATAGCCGCCCTCATCTTCTCAGCCGACTATTATTGCGCTCGTATTTTTTTTTTACTTCGTCAAACTTTTTTTCGCTTTACCATTTTGCCGCTTTTTCGACATTTTGCGTGAAATCTTTTTGACTTCTCTAGGCTAGTTTCTCTCTTCTCTCATTCTGCTAAAAGTGAATTTGAACATCAGTTGCTAAGCAAAGCAATTCAAAATGAACAGAGTCGGTATAAAAAATTGAAGTCAGAAATAGAAACGGGATAAACCCATAAAGCCCAATTTTAGATGCCCGCTATTTGAACGTCGTTCCTATAAGTCTTAGTTACCACCTCTAATGCTTATTGGTGTTGATAGTAGCCCCTGTAGCCTCTCTCTAAGAAACAGAAGTATGTTCAACTACGAAATGCCATCAAAATAAATCGGACTTAAAAAATATTTTTGTACAAAAATCTTTTTTTTTCAATATATTCTATTCGTTCAATCCCAATCATGCTTATTGGAATCAACGGCGGCTATTTTCCGGCAATCTGCCGGGCATGTTTTTATTAGTCTTGTTAATGGAATAGCTGTGAAGCGATAGCGGCTATTATTGGGGATGTTGGGTTATGGACTTTCGCAAGCGGAATAAAAAAGCGTTTTTAACTAAGTAAAAGAATTAATTTCTCAAAAATGAGAGAATAACAAAATGATATTTTACAGTAGAATTTAGAGATTTACAGGAGAGATCTGATTATTAGATCAAGATGGTGATTTGAATTTGGGGATGAAAAAGGACTCAAAAATCAGCTGTATATATACCCATTATCAAAGTGAAAAAGTCAAGATACAAAACTAATCTTAGCACCGTGATTTATAGTGGGGGTAGCAAAGGTTACCCAATATGGTTTGCTTCTGTAAATCAGTCGCAAAGGGAACCATAAATGGAATGCATTTGCACTTTTCTAAGAATTCATTCACACTTCCGGAGATATCATCATCATTTAATACATGCTGGGAAGATTTTACATCAATTAATCTAACTCTAATAACAGTGATCTAGATTCACCAATTTGAACCGAATATTGATTCTAAGCACCATTTCTTGACGATTCATATATATAATTTCTTTGATCGAAGTCATATTGCTTGTTTTTCTAATCTGGTAAGTCAAACTTTCTTTCTAATTCTCACTAAGTTTAAGACTATAGTTTAATCGATATTCTAACACCCCCAATCAGACTTGAACTGATTGCGTAGAGTCTGTTCCCATCAAAACTGCTCTGAATGTTTCCACTTTCGAAACGGGTAAGGACTTTGTGAAGATGTCCGCTGCCATTTTGTCTGTAGGGACGTAATGAATTGAAATAGTCCCATCCTCCGTCTTGTCCCGGATGAAGTGAAACTTTGTTTCAATATGCTTGCTCCGTTTGTGCATGACTGGGTTTTGGCAGAGTCTGATACAACTTTGGTTGTCTTCTCCAATTGCTATTGGACGTTTCTGTTGGATGCCAAAATCTTCTAGAAGTTGTTTCAGGTAGAGTGCTTCCTGAACTGCTGCTGCCATGCCCTGATATTCTGCTTCTGATGAAGAAAGTGCAACTGTGTCCTGCTTCTTGACACCCCAGCTGAGTGCTGCGCCACGTCCGTTGAGCTTGAAGTAATAGCCCGTTGTTTTTCTGTCGTTCACGTCTCCAGACCAGTCTGCGTCACTTTCCCCCTTGTAAATCGTAACTAGCCTCTTTTGCGTAAGTTTTAAACCTTTTGAATCTTGAAGATGTCGCAGAAGTCGTTTTCCGCACCTCCAGTGTTGATTGGTAGGTGCATTCATGTGTCTGGACAGAATGTTGACTGTGAACATGATGTCTGGCCTCGTCTGTTTGGCCAGATACAGAAGTGATCCAACCAAGCTTCTGTAGATCCTGTGGTCCACTTCTTCGTCTCCGTTCTGTGCTGTCTGAAGTTTCAAATTCAAATCAGCTGGAGTTCTTGAAGGTTTGCATTGATCCATTTGAAACCGCTCAAGCATTGTTTTTATGTAGCGTTCTTGGTCGACTGTGACTTTGCCCTCTTCTCGTCTGATTCTTAGACCCAGAAACCAGTGTATTCTCCCTCTGTCTTCCATGTGAAAGGTTGCTTCTAGTGCCTTCTTGACATCAGAGACCACTGTCATACATCATGATGCTACTATGATGTCGTCAATCCAGACCAAGATGAAGGTGTGATCCTCTGCCTCTGATCTTGCGAACAAGCAGTGATCGTTCCTGCTTCTGGTGAACCCCTGTCTCAGTAGGAAGTTTGCCAGCTCTTTGTACCAGTTGTTAGCAGCCTGTTTCAAACCATAAATTGATTTATTTAGTCGACATACTAACTTCTCCCCATCTGATCCGCGTTTTACAAACTCCTGTGGCTGTTCCAGATAAACTTCTTCCTCGATTGGTGAGTGCAGGAAAGCAGTCTTGACATCAAATTGGTGCATCACATGGCCCTGCTTCGCTGATAGCTGAAGTAGAATCCTGAATGTCTCTGGCTTGCAGGTAGGCGCAAAAGTCTCAAAGTAGTCCAGTCCTTCCACTTGTTTGAAGCCTTTCGCCACATAGCGCGCTTTGTATTTGTCCACTTGACCACTGGGTCCCAATTTCACTTTGTAGACCCATTTGCCCGGTATGACGTCCCTGTCTGTGGGTGGTCTCACTAGGTTCCAAGTCTCGTTGTCTTGGAGTGCCTTGACCTCGTCCTTCATTGCCCGGTGCCACTGGTCCCAATCGTCACCTTGCTTGGCTTCGTAGACTGTTTTGGGTTCCACATAGTCGCCCTCAGTCACAGCAAGATGGGTCCTCACTTCTCCAAAAAAAATTGCGGAAAATTCCTTGCTCGTGTCCCTCGTCTGGGCTCTGCTCTGTCCGCGTGTTCCAGTGCATCTTCTTTGAAGCCAACTGTCTCTAACTGTGAGAAGTCTTCTCTGTCACTGTCTTCCAGTGACTCTGAGTCTCGGTGACTCCCTCTTGTTGCAGTAGATCCTTCATCTAGTGCTGTTTCTCCAACATCCGAGGCCTCTTGTCTCAGTGTTGTTTCTTGAGTATTCACGCTCCCTGCGTCATGCCACTCCTGCTTTATTGCAGTAGATGTGTCCTGTCGTTCTCTGTTGTCATCGTCTTGATGACCATCATCTGGGTGCCAGATTCCCAGTTCCGACTCATCATCTAGTAGGTCAGCCGTTTCGTTGTTGTCAGGGATTGAGCCCACTTCAGACTCCTTGATGATCACATCTCGAACTGCTATCACCTTGAGTGTGTTGGGTATGTACACCAGGTATCCGTTTTCTCCTTCAGTGTAACCCACAAACTTTCCTTCCAGTGCCTTGGGTTCAAGTTTGCTGACTTCTCTGTCCCTCTTCCTCATGAAGACTGTGCAACCAAAAATAGATAATTTACTAATTGGAAGCTTAGCTTTTATACCTCTCATCAGCTCTGCTGGGCATTTTTCTTCTCCTCGTCTCACAACCAAGTTTCTGATCCTTGCTGCGTGAAGAATTGCTGCTTCCCACATCTTGGGAAGTCCTGAGTCAATGAGCAAACATCTTGCCATCTCCAGCAGTGTCCTGTTGCACCTCTCAGCTAACCCATTCTGTTGTGGCGTCTCTGTTATGGTCTTCTCCTGTAGAATGCCTGCATCTAAGCACTACGTCTTGAACTGCTCTGAGAGAAACTCCTTTGCATTGTCTTGCCTCAGCTTCTTGGGCGTCCCCGCACTGAGAACAAATTTCTTCAGGCTGGCCAATGCTTCACTTTTTGCCTTAAGCAATTCCACAAACACAAACTTCGTGTACTGGTCTGCAAACACTATGCAGAACCGGAACCCTGACAGTGACTCTACTCTGAAAGGTCCCATCACGTCTGTGAACACCCTATCCAGCTTCTCTTCCGCTTGGGTCTCTGCCACTCTTTGTACTGGACTCTTTGTAATCTTGGCCAATGCACACACATTACATACATCATCGAGTTCCCCCACTGTCTCTGGTGCATTCCTGACCACATCCGCTTGATTCAAATGACCCAATCGTCGGTGCCACTTCCTTGCACTGTCAAGTTTCACGCTGTTGGAACTCATCTTGACTTCTAGAACGCTGCAGGGTAAGTAAAACAAATTATTTTCTTGTGTTAGTTTTACCCGATTTCCCTTCTGGAGTTTCATGCAGCTGTTTCCTCTCTCGAAAGTGAAGCTAGGTCCCCACTCCGTGCATCTTGAGACTGATAGGAGGTTTGACGAATAGTCCGGCACACACAGAACATTTTTGAGTTCGCATTGGAATTCCCCTTTGTTTGAGGGTATGCTGATCCTCACACAGCCTCTGCCCACCACTCTGTGGAAGCCTCTCCGTTGGGATTTCTGACCACTGATTGAATGGGCACAAAGTCCAGGAACGCATCGATGTTCGTCACTATATGATCTGTACAACCACTGTTCACTAGCATGCCTGCTGTCTTCCACTGGGTAAGAGCTGCCCAGCATTCCTCGTCTGGTGTAACCAATGTTGGACCCATTGCCACTGACTCATGTTTGCCTCCATCTCTTTGTCTCTTGCATGCCCTGTCGTAACCCTTCTCACCACACTTGCTGCAGTGTGCTGTCTCCTTCTTCCTGCAGTCCTTGGCAAAGTGTCCAGGGATCCCACACACAAAGCAGTTTCCTTTCTTGGGTCCCTTCTTGAAGTCACGCTTCACTGCCAGTGCCACTGAACCACTTTGTACCTTGTGTCTCTGCACCGTGCTCTCATGAAAGTTCTGCAGCCTTTTCCTCAACTCTGTAAAGTTCGTTGCCGGGTTGAAGCTTTCCTGTATAACAAAACTTTCATACCTCATTGGCAGACCATTGAGTACCAAGGAGTTGAAGAGGGTCTCTGAGACTTCTTCCCCTGCTTCTTGTAGCCTTGTGAGCAACTCCTGTCCTCTGATGAAGAAGCTGCCCAAATCCTCAGAATCCTCGAGCTGCAGTCGAGCAAGCTGTGCCACAAAAGTCACCACTGTCGGCGTCTCCACACTCTGAAATCTCTCTTGCAAAAGCTTCCAAGCCTTTGCTCCATCTCCAATGCCATCATCTCCCACACAGTCATGTCTCATCAGCATGGGGGTTGTTGCATCTAGAGTCAGTGCCAGATGGCACCACACATTGTTCCGTTTCTCCTTGATGTCTGCAACTTCCTTCTCATATGCATCCTTCAGCACCTTGTGGTTCTTCTTCTCATCATTAGTTGCCCCATTGGCCAGTGGCGCAGGCTCATTGGGTTGCTCCTCTGTCCCCAGTAGTGATTTGTAGAGTCCCTTCGTCTGCATCATCGCCACAAATCTTGTGCTCCAAATTGGAAAGTCCTGTGCCTTTCCTGTGTAGGCCAGCAGCTTCACTGTCTGTTGATCCATTGGAGTTTGAGCAGGCAAAACAGTTGTGAAAAGAAAAGGTACTAAGCAGAAAAGGATTATGACTGTCAACAAATTAGTTTTGTTTTGGAAATTAATTTTATGATTTAGAAAATTGCTGGGCCCATAACCTGCTGTGTTATGGACTTTCGCAAGCGGAATAAAAAAGCGTTTTTAACTAAGTAAAAGAATTAATTTCTCAAAAATGAGAGAATAACAAAATGATATTTTACAGTAGAATTTAGAGATTTACAGGAGATCTGATTATTAGATCAAGATGGTGATTTGAATTTGGTAATGAAAAAGGACTCAAAAATCAGCTGTATATATATATACCTATTATCAAAATGAAAAAGTCAAGATACAAAACTAATCTTAGCACCGTGATTTATAGTGGGGGTAGCAAAGGTTACCCAATATGGTTTGCTTCTGCAAATCAGTCGCAAAGGGAACCATAAATGGAATGCATTTGCACTTTTCTAAGAATTCATTCACACTTCCGGAGATATCATCATCATTTAATACATGCTGGGAAGATTTTACATCAATTAATCTAACTCTAATAACAGTTATCTAGATTCACCAGTTTGAACCGAATATTGATTCTAAGCACCATTTCTTGACGATTCATTTATATAATTTCTTTGATCGAAGTCATATTGCTTGTCTTTCTAATCTGGTAAGTCAAACTTTTTTTCTAATTCTCACTAAGTTTAAGACCATAGTTTAATCGATATTCTAACAGGGGACATCGTGATTTTTTTTTACAATTTAAAGAATTTGAATTATATTGGCGCGCTGTCTTTAAGATGGGCTTCAGTAGTCCTTCAAGTACTTAGAGTGGTGCAGCTGCTGGGATGGCCTTAATTTAAGGTTAAAAGATCATTTTTAGTTGTTAAGCTCAAAATGGTGCATTTTTTCATGTTTTTTTTTGCGATTTTTTGTCTTTGCTTGATTAGTCTTAAATTGAACTTTGATGAAAGTTTTTGCGAGACAAAATTACTTGCAATTAACAATGAGATTAAAGCCCACAGGGTCGCTGTTTACGCCTACAAACTCAATTTACTGAATTCTGTCATGTCATTGGTTAATAAAGTTAGACCGATGTCTACTACCGCGACCAATGCTATTTGAAATTCTTCTAAAAGTAGCCTTAACTCAAGTTCTCCAGACAGATAGGTTTACACTTGCTATTCCAACGAACCAAATTCTTACATATTACGAGACGAAGATCTTGACATATGTAGCTGTAGTCAATTCAGGTATGATCTTCACATTAGCAGTGCCCTTTGCATCTGGATTGAGTTCTCAACTTATATCGAGCAACTGCAGTACCAATGCCAAACGAAGATGGTTACGCCTCTCAATATGAATTGGAATCAAATTGTACTGCAATCGCTGAATCTACAAACCGCATAGCATTATTCTCACGGCCTCAAATTGACAACTGTTTGGGCTCCAGTAGCTTTTCTGTGTGCATAAATAGATTCTCATTGGAAACAGCAGAAAATGCGTTTCTTGGTTCACTACTAATTGGCAACCAGTTCTCAGCATTACAGAATTGTAATATACTGACGGTCAAACTTCCAATTAAAGAAAAAGTGAAAAATCTTGGTATTGGTAAATAGCTGATAACATCATCCGGTAAAAACTTCGATCTTTTTCTCAGTGTTTTGAAAAATACGGACCATCCTAAACAAAACTTCCTGGGTGTCAGGTATGTGTTAGAATTAAAATGCGGAACAAAATTAGAGACTAGCTCAATGGAACTGAGAGCTGATTTGTTTTCTTGCAAAAATGATAGCGCAGTATAGATTGACATCAAACTAGCTGATCCATTAAAGCATCTTTTTAGTAAGCTGCCAGATTTCCCCTTAGTAAACTCCCACATCTCATCATTGTCCGAAGCTCGCAAACAAATTATCGAACAAGTACAAATAAAAATGTTAACGGTGCCTGAATTTCATAGAAAATCACTCGGTAAATGAGACGAAGTTTCAGAACCTTTTGTTCTCAAATTGAAAAACTTGAGAGCAAGCATTCAGAACAAGTTTCGAGAAGCTGGAACTTGGAAAATGTCAGCGACGATTGGACTTTGTTCTTTTTGTATTTCATTATTATTGCACTTTGGACTATTACATGTTATACTATGTTGTCGTCAACGATTTGCTAGAGTTATAACATCAGTGGTTGGTGAAAAGAGAATTAAATCAAAACCGATGTTGGTTGTTTCCGCAACAGATTATCAGTATACACGATTACATCCCATGAGTAAACTTGCAAACAAGAATATTGTTTTGAGTGGGCAACAGGTGATACAACACTTCTACCTGACGAATCAAGAGATTGTTCCAGCAGATATAGACAGCATACAACTTGTTTGCAAACAAATTGCGCGAAACCTAAACACACCATTTTAATAAATTTATGTTAAAACTGGATACTCATTGCATGCAAAATTTCAGTATACTTACCATAACACCAAAAGCCATCTTGTTGATGTGGTTTTTAAATGCTTGAAAGGATCAATGCTTTGTGAGTTATTGCTAACTAGTGTAAACATTAATATTAAAGAAGCGCAGAGTAATGTTCAAGCTTTGATTGTATTTAATAAGCCATTTCTATATAGATTTAATTAAATCTTATTGGTGGAAAAATGTATGTATTATTGAATGATTTAGGTGTAAATAGCTTACCATTAAAAGGATTGGATTTGTTGAACTGAAGTGGTAGAAATATTTTGAATTTTTGAAGGAGAATATTCAGGAGGAATGAAGAAGAGAATTGATTGTTAGAATTTTTGTTTTGGGCTAACTGCTAGACCCCCATCCGGAGACGTGAAATGTATTATGATTATCATCAGATACTCAATTTTATAATCAGTGAGAACATATATAAGTATGACCATTTTATGAGCTATGTTTTTTGATACTACAAACACAAACACGCAAAATGATACTAATTTTTTCAATTTTTTTCAATTTTTTTTGAAAATTGGTTATTTTATGCGTTTTTCCGGTCTCACGGGCCAGGTAATCTCCTTTATGGTTTGATGATAGGGCACTGCATAGTTTCTAGTAACTCTGGAATTGTTTTCAACTTTTTAATAGAACGAAGTGCTGTTTTTTGATAATTTGAGTTTTTTTCTGAAAATTGTCTTTTACCTTGTTTATCGATCTTTATGAGCCATTGAATGCTTTTATGCTTAAAATTGGGTGACTGGATATCCTCTAGAGACACAAGAATTGTTTTGAAGATATTAATATCACAATTTTTAGCAACTTTTGATAAAAATTTTCAATTGATTTCAATTTTTTGAATATTTTGTCATTTTAATCGATCTTCAAGGGCCAATGAGTATTTTTTAGGTATTGCAGATAGAATACTGAACTGATTTCAGAGACAAAAAGTGATTTTGGACATATTTTTGAAATAGTTTTTTTTAAACGGATCAAATTTTGCCTTCGGGGTAAAAGCTTCAAGAGTTTAAGCACTGAGTATATTTTTGTTTAGTTTGTTTGTTTCAACTTTTTGAGATGATTTTGTTTTTGTTTTCGCTGGCATTGTTCAATTGATCTGCTGGTCATGTAGAGTACTTCTAGGTTTTTCATTTAGTTCTCTGGATTGTATTTCAGGACTTGTCCTGCTATGTTTTTTAATTCGACGTCTCCATCGATGATTCTTAAGACCTGCCGTCTTGGAGTTGACTTTTTCAATGATTTCAGTGACCTCTACTGATTTGTTGTAAAAATTTGTGTGCGTGACGTCATTTCTGCTTTCAGGTCCATAGCGTGACTTACCTTGCTCAAAAAATGACATCTGAACTCACTTGTTGATTTTCAAATTTTATGAACATTTACTAGTTAAAGATCAATAGTGTGTGCCAATCTAAGTGGTGCCAAATTTATATGCCCTTATTCTAGAGTATCAGTCTTTTTTTATTTCGAATGATTTTTGGAAAAGCTCTTTTGGGGCTTTTTCTTATAGACCGTAAATGTCATAAAATTTCGGTCCGAATCTAACCCAATAAGTCTAGTGGTCTATTAATGGACTGGTGGTTCAATTGTCTATCTTATTTCTTTAGTTGTTTCATTTCATGGACGGCCACAAGCGTCCATTTCCGTTTTTTTCGGCAATCTGCCGGCTTTGTTTGGTCTAGTCTTTTTTATGCAATTTTTTGGTACTGCCAATTTTCTGATATATTTTTTTAATTGCTCTCGATCGAAGTTTGAGGCAATTATTGTCAACGTGCATGACTTTTTTTGTAAAATTTCCTCTTACCTTTTATTGTACTTTTTTTCTATGACATTCTTTTACTTTTTGGGTGACTTTTTCAAGCTTGAGTTCATTATTGATTGATTGATCTAGTTGCTCTCATTCTGAAGTAAAGGTTTGTGCTATAAAAGCGATTGTGAGTTGAAGAGACTGAAAGTCTCTGTAGCTTATTGGTTGAGAATGAAGAAATGAACCCCTCTAGTGAAAGCTTTTTTGTTCTCATAAAACGTTTCTAGTGCTGAGGGCATTAAGACTATGCTTTTTAAGTCACTGAAGCTGCTGGGAAAACATGAATTCTTAACGTGAATGTTTCCAGACCGTTTGAAAGCAATTCGACTTATGTTGTTGCGTGATACGTGTTTTGGATGAAAGACTACTTCATTTTATACATCCTACTTCAATTCAAACTAGGAAACAAATTCTAATAATTGGTATGTGGGTGTTAGGAGGTTTTGCTGCTACTATCTATCGATCTTCTGTGTTTTTTAAATAGCAGAACAAATCTTTCGCATCATAATAAAATTCATCTCAAATTATTGGGCTTTTTTCAGAAAAAGCATTTCAGTAAAAGCGATCAGACCTCTCAGATTTTCAAAAATATTCTTTACTGTTATTAGCCTAATACTTCTGTAATTATAATGAATTTCATATAAAACTTCGTATGGCTTTGTACTGAGCGTAGCTACGTTACGGTGATCTTGATTTTTGTTTTTGTTTTGTTGTCTGACTGTCTTTTTCAATATACATTTGTTCGCATAGCAAAGCTGAGAAAGTCTCATCCTCGTTCTCCATTTTTATCGTTCTCTCATCCTCGTCCTCTCATCCTCGTTCTCCATTTTTTATCGACTTTGTCCTCTCACTAACGGCATTTTTGCGCGTGACGTCTTTTCTCAATCTTTCTAGCAAAGGGTTTTAGGTAATTTTCTTGATTAGATTTTGGTTATACGTGACTTACCTAGCTCAACAAAATGACTTTGTACTTTTAAACTAAATTTAATTTAATAAGTTTATGGTCAAAGAATCTCATGTATAATAAAGGCGCCATGATAAAAGGCTTTGCGGAGTGAAATCGAACAAGCCTCATCAATTTATTGCTAACACTTTTTCATGATTTTTTAAGCCTCACTGATTTTTTTAGCCAATCTTCCGGCTATAATATGAGAGTCTAAAATGTGTGACATGCATGTGTTTTGAAGAGAGCGGAAAATCGCTGATTCGAATCGCAATAACGTTGTTCGATGATCTGCTCGAGTTTGACTGGGAAGGTAAGAGTCTGTCGGTACTTGTGATTAACAACGAAGCACCCCGGGTTTATTGGGTTTATGTATCACCACATTGCTGACAATTACCCCTCTTCATTGGAGCTTAACTATTATTGGTGTGATGAAACTGATAGGCTGTGTTCCATGCCACCTCTCAAATCAGCTAATATGATTGTTATGATCTAATATGATTGTTACGACACCATCTGACCGTTAAAATTTTATAATAGGGTTCACTGTTTGAGTAACTTTTGGCTTCTAAAGACCAGTTCTCAGTCACATGAAGTATTTCAATCCTGTCACTAATTCAGTGTTCTTGATAATGGGCTTTTTTCGTGTCATAGGTTGTTTTCAACACTTCGATTGGTTATAGGTGACGAGAAAAACGAGCGACAGCGCAACCAGTCTCTCAAAATGGAACCCCTGGCAGTCGAGGGATTCTCTGAGGTGCTGAAAAAATCACTGCCTCATTGGTTAAAAGAGTGGCAAAGCAGTTACGACATGATGTTTTCTATACACCCGATCGACGGATCTCTGCTCTTGTGGAAAATTGATTCTCTGGACGAGCACACAGCGGGCTCTTATCGTCATCCGCAAATATCGTTTGCGTCTAGAATTCCGAATGCTTTTCCAGCTTCAGATGCTATTTCTTGTTCTAACAACCTTCTTATGTACAGAGCTGCGTTGTGTCAGGATATCGAAAAATTTTTAAAACTGAAATTTGAGCATCAAATGAGCAATCCTTTCATTTTGACCAATCAGAATTTTGCTAATGGATTATTTGCACCCAATGTAGTCATTTTCTCAAAGCATAGCGATGGTTCCTTAAATCAATGGGAAGTAAGTTTTGACGCTAACAGCAAGTACAGCTCGTTGCAGACTGTGTCTCATCTTTGTCGAGTGTCTGGACATAGATTCCACATGGTTGATCTCAAAAATCACCCATCATTGCCGCTTCTCATCACGACTTCGCATCACAACGTTCCCAAAATGGTGATAACGGATTCCTATCAAAATGGAAAGAAGTCGGATACTCTTCCGCATTTCGCAAGGAAAGGAAAAAAGCTAGTATCTCAGATGTCTGTATTAGAAAGTCATTTGGAGCAGTCGGTCATGCAGAACTCGGACGTCATTACCGAAGATTTATCAGCTCCTCATGGATTGTGCAGTGAATTGATTCTTTGGCGAGTTGACCCCGTGGGACCTTTATCACAGTCTGGAGGTCTTCTAGAGCTGGCCAGAGTTCAAAGTCCTTCTATATCGGCATTTTGTGCAACTTCATGGATTCCTACCTTGCTTCCAAGTCACGTTTTGGGACCCGTGTCCAGATCTCCGAGTGTTAGTTTCGTGGCTTTCGATGGGAAGAGTTTACGTGTTTATCAATCGATCATTGATGCGCAGCCACTGCTAACGAAGCTTGCAGTTTTGAAAGGGAGCCCTGTTAAAAGTAGAAGAGCGAGCAAGCCATCCAACTTGAATGTCGTGAGCCAACAAAGCACGAACCAACCGGCTTGTATCATCGAACTAGATCAACTTGAAAACTCAGATTTCTTGAAAAACTATGTTGTCAAATTGTTTCACGTGTTCAAATACGAGGATTTTGTTGCGCATGGTAGTTCTCGCGAGTCCTCAAGAGGAGAAAGAAACTCGGTCGCTTTTAACGAGTTCAACTTTGATGAAAAATTTGTCCTGGTTGCTATTGCGAAGTCGCCTGATGAGACAGCCGAAAACAACGAATGGTGCTTCTTTACATGGACAATCAGAATATTCATCTCCGAGCCTCAACCGTTCGATCCTCCTTTAGCAACCAAAGCCAAACAGGTGCCTGATTATAGTGATGACTTGATGTTGTCACCCAAAAGTCGATCAAGCATGTTAACGAACCCTATTCAGAACCAGCTGAGAGTATCATCGACGTTTGAAGGTTGCCAGGAGTTGGGTATCGAAGGTGCCAACGTCGAATCAGCGTCGGTTGCTGAGCTCGGACCAGTTAGCAAAGTTCTGTCTTCGACTGGAGAAATCAATCATCAGTTGAAGGAGAACTTGTACCAAGTAGTCACTGCCTTGGACGACAAACGAGTCCTTTTCTGGAACTGTCTTCAAAAAAGTGGGAAGTTCTCATGGAGTCAATGGAAACATCCGTTTGCCAAATCTCAGGATTCGTCGATGAGTCTGGACTCAGTTCCTGTCAGTGTGACCTGCGCCAATTTTGGTCGATTAGCTCTGGCTTATAAAATAGCGGATCCCGGCAGTGATCTGATATCAATCAAAGTTGAGGTTTTCGAAAACGAGAGCTCAGGTGGCTCTACGTGGGTCGTTGAAGATACAGTCGAAACTCCGAAGTCTAAATCGCCAAATATGGTGTACGGTGCTAGTGTTGCAGACTTACAAGCTGGAACATCTCGAAGTGTGGTTGCGAGTAACGCTTTATACAAAGATGGAAACGAAAATAATCTGCCACAAACTTTCAAAACAAAGCAGGAACCACTCGGAAGAATTTCGTCATTCTACCGAAAAACGAAATCGCCACGACAGATTAAATCCGAGCACGACAGATTTGGCTTGGAACACAAATCTGATTCTGTGAGTAGAAAAACGGCTGATAGCAAAATTCAGAAAGTTTATCTTGACCTGCACGAGACTGAAAAGCGTGAACGTGAGTTCGTTCACATTTCGTGGGTACCGAAATATGATGGATCGTACCTGCTTTGTATTTGTACCGGAGATCGAGTTGTAGTCTATTCGTCTTTCACAACAACTCAAGCAAATCCCTCAAGCGCTCTGAACAAGACTCCAGTTTGCAAGAAGTTCTCAAGAACGTGGGTTCCAATTGCATTCGTAAAGATCTCGACATCCGACGAGCTGTCGCCTTTCCCAGTTCTGATGTCTAGTGTGTCAAATGGTATCCTGATTCTAGGCTTGATGAACGAAATGCAAATTTTCAGCCAGTGGACTTCGAAGAATCCTGTAAATGAAGAGCACGAATTCTTAAACTCGGATGAAACTGATCAATCGGTGGTTTCAAAAATGTCTCAACATAGCAGCAAAAGTATGCTGAGTGAAACGAAGAAACTGAAAGGCTCAATTCAAAGTGCTAACGCCTCCATAAAAGGAAGTCTCTCCTCACTGTCGCTTAGTTCCTACCTCAGTGAAAATAAAAAGGTCAGTAACCATTTCATTTTTCTACTGAATAATTTATTTCGAATTTATGTGGGTGTCTCGCCTCTAATTGATGTCAGAAAATAACGTGCGCATTAGACTCGTGTATCAAATTAAATTTATTTGCTTTAAATGGTCCATGTTGATTTACAACGAGCAATTTAACATTTTTAATGCTCATGAGTTAATATCTTTTCCGGTCATCTTCCAGCTTTGTTTTTAATTGCTTTTGAACATAGTTGGAAGAAATTTTTCTAGTTGTCTGTGTTTTTGTACGCTATTTTTTTAAACCGTTTTGCCATTTTGCTGTAAAATGCTATTTCGCCCGCGTGTGTGACTTTTCGTCGAAAGAAACGGGATGAAAGTGCCCGGGCATTAAGTATCTATGTAGGTCTCTTAGAGGTTTCGTAGGCATTAAGTGTACCTTTCAAGGAAACTACAACGAAGACTGGACTTCCTGGTAGCATGGTTTGAAGGGCGATTCGTAGGTATGGCTCGCCACCTGCTCACACACTTTTCTCTGCAGCGCCCCTCTTACCCATTGCGGTTGGCCTTCCTAAGCTAAAGCAAGCTACTGCTCTTCTGTTCTTGAGCAATTCATCAGACGATAGTTGTTTTATTTTTGAAAGCTTCTTGGCGTCAAAATGATAACCAATGATGGTTTTCTTTTTAATAGCGTTGGAACGGAGTTTGAAGCAATAATTGTAAATGTGTGCCCTTTTAATGTAAAATTTTTGCTCTATCTTGAATTTAGCTTGAATTTTTTAAGGACATTCGTCGCTTTCACGTGACTTTTATGCGCTTGATTTCTTAATTTTTGTGCAATCTCAATTGCTCTCATTCTGAAATAGATTGTTGCTAAATTAAACGCGATTTTGAGCAACGAAATGTCTTAACCGCTATAGCTTACTGGTTGAGATTGTGGAGATCGAGGGTTCAAACCCCAATAAGGGAGGATTTAGTTTGCAACCATTAAAAAATTTCTAAATTTTCTAAGCTACACCTGCTAAATTAAACCCCCCTCCTGTTTGGGAGCAATTCATACGACGTTAGAGGGTTTATGTTTTTAATTGCTGTAAAACGAAGTACGTAGTTATTATTTTAGACGTCTTTCTTTATGGTGTCATCTTTTATTGCGCTGACCGTTTTTGGCTTGGTTGAATTTACTTTTTTTTGCCCGGAGAAACGTTACTGGTGAACCACGAAAGCATAAAAGTCGCTGTGAATTTTGATTCGACACGCTGGGCACGGTCAAATGCAGTACTTCATTCTGATTGAAGTTTGAAATTGTTGGGAGTAGTTTAAATCAGTTTAAAATTATGGTGTTTGCTATGGTGATCAATTTCTGATTGATCACCATAATTCGGATTGATCACAAATTTCAGATTGGTCACCAAATCAAGTCCTACATTTTCCAGCAACTTTTTTGCTAACAACCTTTCAGTTTGAATCCGATGTTAAAGGATGTCTAAATATGTGATTCACCAACCCTGTTAGGAGACATTCAAGGTGTGAAGGGTAGTTTTTAAGAATTTGACCCCTCACCTCACCCCCCCCCCCCTCGCAGCGCTCACCGCCCCAATTCGTTAGCAATTTCGAGCTATGAAAAATGGTGAACATAGATTTGAAGAAATGTGATGTTTTAGAAAGCAGATGTGACAGATGGAAAAGACGCCGATGGGGAAGCGGGGAATAAACTGATGAGCGCTATTGACCCGGGCATCTTTGAGAAGAGCAGGGCACTTAATCCCGTGCTACCTCAGTACCATCCAAAACTTCTCATTGGACTGCTCAACTTTGGCAAGATTCCTCGGGTCAAAGCCATACTTGCCCATCTCGTCAAAACCTTAGGCATGTGATTTGATTTTATTTCAAGAGACAACTGCACTGACAAATGAAAAATGGAAACGCAGAAGCAGTAAATTTTTTCACCCAGAGGTGTAATGCAGATTATTCGCAAAGCTTGATTTTTTCACAATCTTTGAAAATACGGTTTTAAATAACTGAGTATGCCATTCATTTTAATTGCGCTCGGATAAGTTTTTTGGGTTTTTTAAAAAAATTTTGCGCTTATTTTTTAGACGGACTCGGAGCTTTTGTTCCTGTGTCGTCACGTAAACATGATTTGTTTTTTCGTGCGTTATTTTAATAACTCATTCACAATATCGATCTGCTGAAATGCAGTCTTCAAAGTTTGAAAACTACAAAACGGAGTTTCATTGATCAATTTGAATCAACTAAATGATAAATGATATTTTTGAACGAATTTTTCTTGGTTTCCAGCATCAGCCCACCAATATAATGACGATATTGCAATCGGATTTAGATTTTAAAATTTGCTGTCATCTACCGGTGGTTTGTGTTCTGAATTTGATCTGGTGTTTTTGATAAGTTCTCTAATTTTGGAAATGAGAAGTGTTTGTCTACACCAGAAAACCTAGAATTTGCTCTGTTTCATCTTAAGTTTTTAGTTTTTCTCTTGTTTCTCTAGAAAGATGTTGTTCATTTGTTACGTAACAAACTACCAGAAATTCTTTTTAACAACTTTTTGTAGCAAATTTAGAGTCCTATTGAGTTTCGTAATGATTTTTGTTGGAATTGTTTGACATGTTTGGTAGTAACTTTATGGTAAATTCACTTTTTGACATTTACATGGTCTGTCGTGCAACAATCAAGTCAGAAGTAAAACTTGAAAAAACATTGACTTTTGTCCTTATCGCAACCAAAACGAGTTGGTTGTTCCCGCAACTTAAAACTGATATAAAAAACTTAACAAACTGTCTAGAACAATGTAATTGAATCCTTATCTACATTCTCTTACATTTTATGGTTTACCCTTCGTTCAAAGAACAAAACCTTCTTTCCCCAAAACAATTTTGAGGACAAAAGTCTCCCCTGTTACCGGCAAATAGTTTCTTTGTTCCACAACTTGTGCGACGCACTGAAGAGAGCATCAGCGGTCAGTGCAACCATCAAGTGCCTAGCACAGTAAACGGAACCCGAAAGCTGGGAACCGGTCAAGACAAAGAAAAGACACAGAAAAGACACACAAAAAAAAAGACAAGCAATTTTTTCAGCGACGAAGCCAAGTTTGGGTTACAAACGTCACCCCGACGAGAGGATCAAGTTTTTTTACTGGTTTCAGACGTCACCAGCAGAAGTCCGCCCGAGGTCTCAGACGTTACCTCTGATGTCCTGTTCCCCGGTTAGAGCCATCCAAAATCTCGACTTTTTTTTTCGACAAAAAGCCTCCAAAAAATTGATATTTGTCCCCCAAAAAAGCTTATTTGTTACTATAACACCTCGATTCAAAAACCTTGACTAGTTCCATTATTTTCAAAGCGAGTTAAGGCAATTTTCTCATTTTTAAAGAAAAATCTGCGGAAAAAAACACAAAAATCAGAGAAATGTTCCTTAAATCAGAAAATTCAAAAAACACAATTTAGTTTTCTGACTACCTATCCGTTTCAATTGCAGAAAAAACTATTAAATCACTCTTCTGAAGTGGTCTGTAATCAAACAGAAAGCTATTTTCATCGATATACCCAATCAGTATCATATAAATAAGAAATGTCGGAGAAAATTTTTTGAATTCAGAAAATTCAAAAAACACAATTTAGTTTTCTGACTACCTATCCGTTTCAATTGCGGAAAAAACTATTAAACCCCTCTTCTGAAGTGGTTTTCGATCAAACAAAAAGCCACTTTGATCGATATATCACATCGGTATCATATCAATGAGAAATGTCAGAAAAAGTTTTTTGAATTCAGAAAATTCAAAAAACACAATTTAGTTTTCTGACTACATATCCGATTGAATTGCGGAAAAAACTATTAAACCACTCTTCTGAAGTGATTTTCGATCAAACAAAAAGCCACTTTGATCAATATATCATACCAGCATCATATCAATAAGAAATGTCAGAAAAAATTTTTTGAATTCAGAAAATTCAAAAAACAATTTAGTTTTCTGACTACATATCCGTTTGAATTGCAGAAAAAACTATTAAATCACTCTTCTGAAGTGGTTTTCAATCAAACAGAAAGCTATTTGCATCGATATATCCAATCAGTATCATATAAATAAGAAATGTCAGAAAATTTTTTTTTGAATTCAGAAAATTCAAAAAACACAATTTAGTTTTCTGACTACATATCCGTTTGAATTGCGGAAAAAATTATTAAACCATTCTTCTGAAGTGGTTTTTGATCAAACAAAAGCCACTTTGATCGATATATCACACCAGCATCATATAAATGAGAAATGTCAGAAAAAATTTTTTTTTTGAATTCAGAAAATTCAAAAACATAAGTTAGTTTTCTGACGACATCTTCATTTGAATCCCAAATAAAACACTAAACAAACCCCTAAAACAAGTCAATGTCAGTCGCCTTTATAGTTTCAACTGTATAGGGAAGTAAATAGAAAGTCATTAGGCTCCACATAAAATATCAAAACTTTCATTTGACCAAAATAACTACCATTTTAATTCTTTTTTGGAAAAAACATCCAAAACTTGATTTTTGCAGAAGTCCTCGGTCTCAGACGTTGCCGTCTGCGAAGTCTCTTTATCCCTATTGGTTTCAGACGTTACCATCAGCAGAATAGGAGTTTTCGAAGAAAATTGGTTCCAGTAGTCACCAGAAAATTTGATGTCTTTTTTTTCTACTTTCAATTTTTTTTTGAAAGGCAGATCTCAGACGATATCTGTGGGAGAGAGCTTTGAAAGTTTAGTAGAGTCAATGCATATTAAAGATAACGAAGAAGGAGTGAAAAACAACAGATAGTGTCACACAGTTTTAAAGAAAACGAAAAAGATTTGCAAAACCCGAAAAAAGTCAATACACCAAAGAGTTCCGAAGATTTCCACAATATGACTCGTCTCTGCAATTTTCTAGCATTCAGTAGCCCCTCTGTAACTCTTGTTGCCTAAACGTATCGTATTTTTACAAATTTCTTATCTTTAGCCGTCACAGCAACAATAAACTCCTAGAAAAAGAACAGGTTTCAAAGTTATAAATTCGCAAAAAACTGTGAGAGGTATTTTTTAATCATAGTGCTCGGTTAGGGTTAGGGAGCTAAGAAAAATTTCCTGGGTAGCTTTATAAGCTTGGTAATTTATTCGTATTGAGAGAAACAGACGAGTTTATTGAAGTTTTCAAGAAAAAGGAGTTTAATGTAACAATTATTTGAGTTCTGGTCTAATATTGGTTCAACTGCATAATTGTGGCAAGGCACAGTTTTCCTGTAAACCTCAGTAGCCACACCCACTAGTTCAAACAGTTAACGCCAGCTATTTTAGCGAAACTTGTGTTAATTCAACAAAAAACAAGTAATTATTTAGGTCTGTTGAACGAAAAACGGTCAAAACGCGTGCGAGGGCGGAGACCGGGCGAACGTACGTGCAGTAAGCCGTTTTCACCTTCACCACACGGTGTTGTCCATCTCGTCCAGGGTAGACTTCGAGAACACGTCCAAGGGGTAGACTTCGAGACCCCGAGTGTTCAGCAAATGGTCAACCATTTCTGGAAACGACTCGTCAAGGAGTATCTTCCGACACTGTTAAAGAGGTCCAAATGGAGCGATAGTGGTCAAACACCACTGAGAGTCAACGACATTGTCTGGATTCTGAAAGATATGACTCCACGTGGAATTTGGCCCCTTGGATGTGTTCTCGAAGTCTACCCTTGACGAGATGGACAACACCGTGTGGTGAAGGTTAAAACGCGCTAACGTTCGGGAAGCTTTTAGGTTTTTTTAGTGCAAAAAGCTAGATTTAGCACACAAAACACATCCTAGGACATCATTTTTGAGAAAAGTTGCGTCGCTGGTCTTTTGAACAAGAAAAAACTAGGATCATTAGCATTCAAACCTTAGACAACCTTTTTTCAAATCAAAAATTTGCGTCGCTCCGGTTCTCAAAGCCGTTCTTCACCTTCAGTAACGAGCTGCATCACCAACAGCATCAACAGTCAGCCTCAATAAAGCAACAGCCACCAAGATGTCGAAGCAGAACAGCGCTGAATGTCAGTTTGCCATCAATATGTTCGAAGCGACAGAAATGTCAATGAAGAAACTGCTCGATCTCCTTGAGAAAACTGTGGAGCAGAAAAGGAGTTTCCGATCATTGTCTTTGATGATCAACAAGATCAAAGGCCAGGAAGTGGAGCTCAAGAGACTCTCAGAGGAAGTGATGAGACAGCAGCCACATCAAAGCACTGCATCATCAATATTGAATAGGCAAACGACATTAATAACTCGACTCAATGAATTGGAACTGCAAGTCGATCTCTTGGACGATGATGGCCAGCTCAGTCAGTCTTCCAGTCGCATTAGAGATGATGTTAGCATGATCTCCAGCAGAAGAAACTTGTCTCAGCAATCAACACCTGCGCCCAGTGACGACAAGGAACGAATCCAGCATCAGCGCGATATAGAAGAAAAGCAGACCAGCAGTAACATCATCAATCAGCCGCCCCCAATACCACCACGGCCAAGACAACCATCGTTGTTTCTACAAACATCTAATGAACCAGGACTTCAAATTCAACATGTGCTTGAAGCCTACCAAAGAAATCCAAAAAAGGAAGTTCATGAAAGTCTTCTAAAATCGAAAAATAACTTTGAAAACCAAATAAATGTTCCCAGTCCTTTTCCCTACTTTGACAAAGATACCAGCCAGAAATTCACATCTCCAACAAGATTAGGGAAACTCGAAATTGCCTCCACTCTGGTAAATAGACAGGTCAACGAAATTGAAACAGCTCAAATCAAATTGAGTGACAACTTTAACACGTCGCAGAACCTTTTGCCTCCAATCCAAAATTTGAACCTTTCAAGCAATCACTCACTTTCAAACCCATTCAATTTGGTTGATCCAACTATTCAATTACATGCAGATGGTCTATTTGCCCAAAACTCTGCATTGGAGGAAATCTTTAATTTAAACTTTCCAAAGCAAAGAAACAATCAGGATTCATGTGCCAACAGAAATCCTCAATATCATAATTTTCCCAATCTGCAACAGATTTTTGGACCTTCTCAAGTTCACATAGGAACCAGTGGATACCCCGATAGTCAACTGTTGAACTGTGATCGGCAAAAACTCCCCTGCTTACCCACAGCGGCAAACAGAACCTCACATCTTCCAAGTAAAACTGATTAAATGGTCTTAGAAAGCGATTGCCTACAATCCAATCAATGTATTAATCCTATAACTGGGGTACAATCCACAAGTGTCCCGCCAATTACCATGCAACTCATGGAACAACCGCATCAAAATACCGTGTTAAATCCTGCAGCTCCTAATTTTCAGCCAAACCAGGTAGCTTCAGAATCAAACGTAATTGCAGCTCCTCTGCAATTTCCACAACCTCTGAACAGTCAACACGGCCTCGTCAGCACAGGCTTCTCAATTAATCAAAATATGGCACAGCCCAGTCAGTTGCGTAACAACCAGTTTATTCCTGGCTCTCAACTTCAATCGAACCTTCAAGCCCCAGTAACTTCCACGATCCATGGCCCAATGTGCATTAATCAACAGCTAAATCCTGTTGGACCAAATCGGTTCAGCCAGCCTCTAATCAACCAGAGTTCACTACCCACTGTCAATCAACATATTAGCTCAGTACACTCGAACACTAATGTAACACAGGAAAGAGGAAATAATGATAACATTCAATCAAATTGCCACCTCTGAAACTTCAAAATTTCAATGGTAACCCTATTCATTTTCACGAGTGGATCAATAACTTCAACACAATGATTCACAACAACACTTCCATTACAGATATGCATCGTATAACCTACTTGCAGAATTCTGTAAGTGGGAAAGCAAAGGACTTGATTCATGCTTACTCCTGCGATCCATCTTATTATCAGACAGCACTGAATGAACTAATCCGACATTTCGGTGATCGTACTATAGTTGTTAATGCGTTCATTAACCAGCTCGAAAACTGGCAAATGAACTTCCAAAACAAGCAAAGCTTCATTGCCTTTTCCTCATTTTTGAAAAGACTTGTGCAAGCCTTCCAATACCTTGGATTTACAGCAGACCTCCAGTCTACAACACTCATTAAGAAGGCCAAAGAGAAAACACCACATCATTTGGTTCTTAAATGGACTGAACATTGTCTTACCGAGCTCAGCTCAGACCCGACTCTCGTCGATTTTCAACAATGGTTAGATATCCAAGCTCAAATCTACGACAAAGTGAGTCGAGAAAGCAATCAAAGAACCATCAGTTCTCAAGCCTCAAAATTTGTCAACTTGAACAACCTACAAACCAAACCATACAAAAGCAACCTCCCATTGTCAGTCAACAACGCGTCAGTGGAAAACAGTAGAAAACATTGGAACTTTGCGCCTCAGCAAAAACAACCGTCAACTTCACAAAACGTTCCGAATAAAACCTTTAACACAAACCGATCTTGCGAGAAGTGCAAACAAGAACACAGCATTGCCACTTGCCCTGAGTATCAGTTGTGCTCACCAGGTGATCGATACAACCTTGTCAGCCAAAGCAATTTGTGTACAAACTGCTTGAGCAACAAACACAACAAACAATTGTGCCCATCGCAAAAACGATGTCAGGTTTGCAGTGGATTCCACCACACAACTCTTCATGATCCTGCCAATTAAATCAAACGCCCTACAGCAGCCTTTTCTACTGAAGTTGTTTCTGGTAGCAATCCAACAGCTTCTTCTAGTAGTAACGATTCAAGTCAAAATCCAAATACATCTTCTCAACAGAAAAGTCGAACAAACAAAGCCCCCAACAGCCGTTATGGCCAAACTTTCAACAACCCAAGCCATCAAAACGTGAAACGACGTAATTTAAATGGCAATGCAATTAACCAATCGTTCAGCATTAACCAGTGCTCAGAAACACCAAAAAATTGGTATGAGCAATTGCAGCTTATTCCGGTTTCGTTCCTCAAGGGGGATAAAGCATTCGATACCTACGCCCTCATAGATCCCGGTAGCCAATTCAGCTTTGTATTGGACGCCATAGCTGAATTTCTTGAGCTTCCCCGTGAAACTCAACAGTCAGTACCACTACAATTTCTCAATACAGAGAACAGCATGTCCCTCTCAAAAATTGTTGAGCCAGTCACAATAACTCCATACAAGTCAACTGAAATATCGTTTGAACTCTCTCGAACGTTCAGCACCCCGTCCCTGAACGTCGCAGCTGCAAAAGTTTTTGAACTTAATCAAATTTGTGATGCCATCAACAGTTTGCGCCACATACATTTCCCAAATATTGCCGATGGCAAAATCGGCTCCCTCCTCGGTGTTAATGCATTCGCATTCACCTACCCTACACATGTTATACCTGGCAATCAAAATCAACCGTTTGGTGTGAAAACTAAACTTGGTTGGACCCTCGCCGGTGAATATGAGAATCGTATCTCAGCAACCACTCAGCAGCCCGCAAGTCAGCAGAAGAAATTTATTTTCCATGTGTCAAACAGAACAGATGGACCCGCACTTGACGAACTTGTTCAACAGTTCTGGAGTATTGAAGCAGATGGCATTCAGAAGGACCGTGAACAAGTTTACACAAAACAAGAAGAACAGTTTCTTGATATTTTGAAGAACTCTATCAATCACAATGGTGAGAGATATGAAATCAAACTGCCCTGGAAATCAGAAATAAATTTGGAAAACAACTTCTATTCTGCACTGAACCAAGTCAAAAGCCTCAACACACGCCTTCAGCGTAAACCTTTGTTGCAAGAAAAATACAATAAGACTCTCTTGACAGACCTTGAGAAAAACTATGTCAAGCCGGTGGAAATGCAAGATCCTCAACCAGACAGAATTTGGTACCTGCCACACCATCCTGTAGAAAATATCAACAAGCCAGGAAAAGTCCGCCGAGTTGCAAATGCCGCCTCAAAATTCCGCGGCCAATCGCTTAATTCAAACCTTCTCACAGGACCCGATCTCCTTAATAACCTTTTAGGTGTCCTGATGAGATTTCGAGAACATCCCGTTGCAGTCCTTGCGGACATCGAAGGCATGTTTATGCAAATCGCCATCCATCAGATTGATCAATCGGCTCTTCGATTTCTCTGGTTAGCAGACAATCAGATACAACAATACCAATTTACCAGACTCATCTTTGGAGCAAATTGCTCGCCTTCGTGTGCAATATACGTTCTTAACCATTGTGCCAAAGAGAACATTCAACATTTCCCAGAGGCCCTCAAAGCAGTCAGAAAGCACTTTTACATGGATGACTACATCCAATCACATGCAACCGAAAAAGACGCTTGTAAGGCAGTTCTTCAAACAAAACATTGTCTAAAAACAGGTGGGTTTCGACTCACAAAATTTGTTTCAAATAGCTCTATAGTTCTAAATCAAATCCCTCCAGAAGACAAAGACAACCAGACAGATATTGTTCGAGTTCTTGGTGTTAAATGGAATCTTGAGAAAGACACTTTTCTTATGAAACCTCTCGCTAATTTCCCAAAAGATGCCTTAGCGTACACTCGACGTAAGATCTTTAGTCTTGTCTCCTCGATCTTCGACCCAATTGGGATAATGTGGCCATCAACGATCCGTTTCAAAATAGTTCTTCAAGAACTGTGGAAACTTGGGAAAAAATGGGATGAACAAATTGCCCCTCAAGTAGTTAAACCACTTCAAAAGAGTTTGGACTTTTACTTTTCTTCACCAGAAGTGACATTGAACAGAACTCTCAATAAGAGTTGCCATTCACCAGAAAGTGAAAATGAAATCCGTGTATTTGTCGACGCCTCAGCTGTAGCAGTTGCAGCCGTTGCATACTTGAAAACAGTTCCTATTTTAGCCACTGATGTTGAAACTTGTTACGTAATAGGCAAATGCAAAGTTGCTCCAATTAAACAAATCAGCATCCCCAAATTAGAGTTGGAAGCCGCAGTCATCGGAGTGCGCATCCTTTCAACCATCATAAAAGAGTCATCGTTTCACATTACTCGTTCCACACACTGGACAGATAGTCAAGTAGTACTTGACTGGTTATCCACAACCAAGAAACAACCTGTTTTTGTAGCGAATCGCCTCAAAGAAATCCTTGCATCAACTGATGCTTACCAATGGAAACACGTTACCACCAAAGAAAATCCAGCTGACCACGGGACCCGTGGTCTCAATCCAGACGAAATTCCAGCCAAGTGGCTAACAGCGCCAGCATTTCTTTCCTCAAGACAGCTCAGTGCTCCTGTAAACTCTCCAAAGCATGTGTTAGCAACGCATGAAATTTCACGCAATTTGTCGGAGCAAATAATCGACCCGACACGATTCTCAGCTTGGAACAAGTTGCTCCTGACATTAGCAACAGTCTTCAATTTGGTCTTTCGGATTAGAAAACAAAGGCCTAAAGATCAGCAGTATATAACAGAAGACGTCATTCTTGCAAGAAATCGGCTGATCAAAATGTCGCAGCAAAATTTCTTCTTCTCAACAATCCAAGCCCTGAAACGTGGTTCCAGGATAGATTCAAAGAGCAAAATCCGTTCGCTCAACCCAATGTTGGACAACAATGAAATGCTTCGGTCATGCGGAAGATTGCAATTTGCGCCAGATAACCTCGAAGTCGAGAAATTTCCGATTATACTGCACGCAAAAGACAAGATAGCGAGACTCTTTATAGAGCATGCACACAACATTTGCGTTCACCAAGGAACAGAGCCAGTGAAAGCTTTTGTGCAGCAAAGATACCACATCATTGGCCTCAGGAAAACACTTTTGAGTATAAAGTACCGATGTTTTCTCTGCAGACGATTTGCCGCTCAAAACATTCAACCTGTCATGGCTCCCCTTCTTGCCTGCCGTTTTCCGACAGACTCTACTCAGTATCCTTTCGCGAACAGCGGAGTCGACTTTTTTGGACCCTTTTATATAGAAGATGCCAGAGGACAGATTGAAAAACACTACGGCCTCATCTTCACTTGCCTGGTTACTAGGTGTGTCCATCTAGAAGCTTGTCCCCATGTCAACACTGACACTTTTCTAAACGCTTATCGACGTTTTGTAAGCCGCAGATGTCAGCCAACAACAATGCTCAGTGACAATGGCAAGACATTTATTGGTGCATCTGAGGAACTAAAAAGATCTGTGAAACGTCTCGACAACGACAAAATCTACAAAGCAATGGCAGCAACGAACACAACCTGGAAGTTCAATCCTCCCTATGGACCTTATTTTGGCGGTATTTGGGAGCGCTTGATCCAGACCGCGAAACGCAATCTATTGATCATTCTAGGCTCCAGAAGATTGTCGCTTGATGTGTTCAGGACAATTCTGGTCGAGACCGATGCTATATTGAACTCTAGACCACTAACGATTGTCGCTGACCTTCCGGAAAATGAAATGCCTCTCACGCCAAACCATTTTCTGATTAACAGACCGTTCAATTCTCTCCCACCAGGAAAGTTCGACAGCCAAGAACCCGCCAGTTTCAAGTCTTGGAAGAATGTTCAGCAAATGGTCAACCATTTCTGGAAACGACTCGTCAAGGAGTATCTTCCGACACTGTTAAAGAGGTCCAAATGGAGCGATAGTGGTCAAACACCACTGAGAGTCAACGACATTGTTTGGATTCTGAAAGATATGACTCCACGTGGAATTTGGCCCCTTGGACGTGTTCTCGAAGTCTACCCTGGACGAGATGGACAACACCGTGTGGTGAAGGTGAAAACGGCTTACGGCACGTACGTTCGCCCGGTCTCCGCCCTCGCACGCGTTTTGGCTGATTAGCCCAATTTTTTCTTGACCTTTTTTCGAAACGGTTTTCTAGGCAACTTGGGTTACACCCTCTTCGACGATCTGGTCTAACGTCTGTGATGTGTTAGTTGGCCTCCTCTTTCCCCTGGAGCATGTCGTGCAACAATCAAGTCAGAAGTAAAACTTGAAAAAACATTGACTTTTGTCCTTTTCGCAACCAAAATGAGTTGGTTGTTCCCGCAACTTAAAACTGATATAAAAACTTAACAAACTGTCTAGAACAATGTAATTGAATCCTTATCTACATTCTCTTACATGGTCGAAGTCGAAATCTTTCAGTGTCTCAATCTGGGGAACGCAATTGGACTATGCGCTGACACTTTGCTATCCAAAGGTAATTCAAACAATTATTCGATATAATTGAGCTTAATCGACGTTTTTCTGTTATTAATAGCCGTCATCTTCTGATCCGTCCATTGCTGCGTTATTTCTCTACAATCCAGAGAGTTCGAATTGTTTTGGTGCTGTACCTTTTTTGTAAGTTGTGTTTGCTCATTTTTTCTTTGACTTTGAGATTTCCGAGCGGAATAAGAGCTTTCGCGAACACCCTAATTCGCGGTGAATAGGTAACTTTTTAGAGTTTTTCTGTCCAAAATTGTGCTGAAGAACTTAACTTTTTAGTAAATTAGGCCATTTTCTCAACTTTGTTAAAATTTAATTGGCATTTTTGTGCTTTTTTTAGTAAAAGTGGCCAATAACCTCTATATGCTGCTCGAAAACGCCAGAAATTTTCAGTGACTTGAAGCGTAGTCACGAAATCTATCCTCAATTCGAAGAGAAGTTGGTCAGCGCCAGAATAGAAATTTCCGGCGTTTCGAGGCTTGGCTATGGTGCTTAACAATAGGTAGAGATAATATTCGTTGTCTTGTAAACATCACAAGGAGAGAGCTGAATGATTTGAGAGTATGACTGCCTCGTTGCACTCAGCGCTATTGTATACACTGTCAAATCACACCGCACTCTTCTTATAAGTGCAGTCATTAATTTGATTTGTCCATTTGCGTTATGAGAACTCCAAATCTTTGTGGATTAATTTTTGTGGATTAATTGCCGCCGTCAGCCTCTCAGCGGCTATTGGTTAGAAGATCTGCTTTTTTTTTAAAGAATTTGAATTGTTGAGGGGGCGCTGTCTTGAACATCTTCACACATTTTGATGTTTTCTGAAGGTAAAATTGGCGAAGTGTTTTTTGGGAAATTTAAGGTCAAGTTTCTTTTTATAGCTGCGAAGCTGTAAGCTGAGCGTAGCTATATTGCGGTGCTCTTGGTTTTTTACAATTCAAAGAATTTGAATTGTATTGGGGCGCTGTCTTTTTTTTAAGATCTGTTCACACATTTTCATGATTTTTGAAGTCAAATTGGAGTAGTGATTTTGGTCACGCCGAAACAGGAAATGGAGCGAAAAGGCGAGTGGTTTTGCGGCGTGAATTTTTTTCGCTCTAATTTTAAAGTAGAGTGCGAAAATGGTGAACAAAAATTCGGTTTCTCGGTAGTGGTTTTTTGTTCACATGCGGCAATTTCACTCTGATTTTTACTGTTTTTTCGATTTTTTGGATAGGATTTTTTTCTAAATGGTTTTCTCAATCCATTCACAGCTCATTCTAGGCCTAGTTTTTTGTATGAATTAAACTTTCATTTCTCGCTAGTGGTTTTTTTTGTTCACATGCGGCATTTTGACATTGATTTTTTGTTTTTTTTTCTTATTTTTTTGATCTGATTTTTTAAAAATGGTTTTCTCAATTCACTCATAGTCCATTCTAGGTCTAGTTTTTCTGTTTAGTCAATGAAAATTCTTTGAATTGTACGTCAGGACTTGTCCTGCTATGTTTTTTTGTTTCGTCGTCTGACGCTCTTTTTAATAGCCGCACAGCGATAGCTGGGGCTTTTATTGGCCTTCTCTTGGTTTTTTTTTATTTCGTCGTCATGATTTTTGTTACGACCATATGACGTCACAGCCAATTTTTGTTCATTCGTTCATGCAATTTCAACTGAATTGCATGTGTGACGTCATTTTTCGCTCTTAGTGGAGCGAGTTTTTTTGTTCATGTGCGTGATTAAATTTTTGGTCACACTTGACTTACCTCACTCTCAAAAATGACTTCCTCACTTTAAAATTGACTTTTATATACTTTAATTCAAAGAGATAAGGTCAAATGGGTGTGTGTCACTCTAAATGAAGGTTATTTGAGACCAGCTAATAGAGGCAGCAATAACTTATACAGATTTTTAATCAAAATATAACAGGTCAGCCTTCAATGAAAAGACGAATTTTTTGGTCTGTCTTTTTTACTGTCTTTTTTAAACTGCCGATCTACGAATCTATTGCGGCTATTTTCTGGCAATCTGCCAGCTATGTTTTCGTTTTACATTTGTTCACACAGCAAAGCTGAAAAAGTCAAATTTTCTGAATGACTTCTTCCTCTCACTAACGGCATTTGCGGGCGTGATGTCATTTCTCACTCGCTTTAGCAAAAGTTTTTTGGTTATTTGCGTGATTAGATTTTGATCATACGTGACTTACCTCACTCAATAAAATGACTTTTGCACTTTAAAAACTTAAGTTTAATTTGAATTTGTTTAAGGTCAAAGGAACTCCTATGTGCAGTAAAGTTCCCTAATAAGAAAGAGGCTTCTGAATTTTAACAAGCTTTACTAATTTATCGCTGAATGTTTTTTAGCCTAGTTTTTTTAAGCGGCGTCGATTTTTTTTTCAATTTAGATCTGTATCTGTTTCTATCTCTATTATATGGCACGCAGGTCTATTCTTTCGCAGCTATTCCGGCAATCTGCCGGCTATGTTTCTGTTTAAATCCCGATGCGTGTCAGTGGCGGCTATTTGTCGGCTATGGTTTGACTGCTTTTTCCTGGTCTCTTCTGTCAAGCAGGATTTCTTTTTGCTGACAATTGCTTAATTAATCTCGAGCGACGTTTGAAGCAATTCTTGTAAACGTGTCTTTTGTTATGCATAATTACGGCTTGACCGTTTTCGGCTTTTCCTCTAGAACATTCCCCGGTGGTTCTTCATGTTGGACTGCTTGATTTTGCGTGACCCAAACTGCTCTAATTCAGAAATTAATTCTGCTGCTAAATGAAAGCGGTTGTAAGATAGGATATGACTGGCCCCGATAGCCGAGTCGCTATTGCTTCAGTCTAGCACGCTGGAGTTCGAGGATTGGAACCCCTTGCTAGTCGAATTTTTTTCGCCCTTAAGAATTTATCTAGTTAGTTTCATAGGCTCAAGCTAGCAATTAAGACAGCCAACCTCTCTCCATTCGTTAGAGAGCAAATCATGCGAGGTTATTTTGTTACGTTTGAGATTATTTCACGGCAATGAAAAGAAATTAAAGCGAGCAAATGGTCAATATTAAAGTGTAAAAGTTTAAATTCTGAAAAAAAAAATGAAAATGCTCTTTTCTGTTTTCTATAGGAGGCCGCAAGAGATCAGACCTCGTTAGTGCAGTTGTGACTTATTTTTTAAAATAATTTTGTGGATTTCAGTCATCGTGCCTAATACCGTTGCACCTCCTAATGTAAGCCTTAATCATGAAATGACTGATGTTTTTAGTTGGCGAAGAAGCTGTGGCCAAAGCTGTGATATGTGGTGACTTGGAGGAGAACGAGAAAACGGACGCCATTAGAACCAGACGAGCTACCCTGAGTCGTTCAATGACAATTCACAATGGGGGATCTACTTCGGGCGGGGGACTGTGGTTGGACATCAATCTGACCAGTAACATCGAATCAGTTCCACCTTTGCCTCTTTACACGTTGATTGAAATGGACGCTATGAGGTCAACGACCGCTACTAACCCAGTGCTTTCTGACGAAAAGAACAGAGCTCGCAACACGAACGAGTCATTTCCAGCTGATAGCATGGTTAATGGGAATGCCCATTCTGATAAGTACGACGCGCTGTTTGGTTCTCCAGACGTTGGGAAAGGAATTGATACTCTCCTTGAAGTCGACCTGGATTTCTCCCTAGAAGCCGACGGTCAACCTAAACAACAAGCTCTGCCCTCTCCTAATCCAGAAGCTGTAGCAGCTGCGTTGTCAAGTATCGGTCCGACTTATTTTGGGCCAGCTCAGTCGAGGTTGTTGGCTCAGTGCTTAGCCAGATTACAGTTGCCGGATTTGTCAAGGGTGGATCAGATGCATTTACTGGCTGTCGCTCAAGTTGTCTCCTCAATGAGTACCGATTCATCCAATCTTGCGCAAGGTTTGTCTGCTTTAGTTTGGATACTTAATGCCAGATATTTTAATGCCTTCTAATTATTTGAACTACTGGTGATGAGCGCAAAGATAATGGGAAAAATTTTCACCCATTTTCTGCTTTCAAAAATGTCTTCCAACTTCGATAAATAATTCATTAGATCTCGTAGGTCAATTTTTAGATATTCTGGCAAAGCTTTGGTTGCTTTTGCCACCTCGTTTATCTTAACTATGAACTAACTGATATTTTATATTAGATGGACACTAACTGGGTTATACAGGTAGTTAATGCAATTGTTAAATAATCATCTGTACCGAGGAGGTATTTAAAATTTCTTTAAAATAATTGACAGAATGCTCCTGGCTTCCTCATGGCAAGTATATTCTGCAACAATTTTCCAGATGTTTCATTATGATTCATATTGTGTTGTCCGTTTATTAGATCATGAAAAAAATTGATGAGGGTCAACCACTAATTAGGATAGATTAATTGCCCTTAAACCAAGTTGTTACCTGATATCTGGTCCTTTTGTTATTGTGTATGTTTTTCGATCAATAGAATCCTCTCTGAAACGGGATTATTTGATAATGCGCGAGCGAGTTAACTATCTAATTCTCTTAGAGAATTACTAGCCTGTTAGTGTACGTTTTTAATTGCTCTCAGACGAAGTTTGTAGCAATTATATTAGTCCTGTCGGTCTTTTTGATGCGATTTTTCGCTTGACTCTGATTTTTTGTCTGACCCCTTTGACTTTTCGTCCTCAAAAATGGGATAAACAGGTAGCGCCCAGCGGGCGTTAAGTGCTCTTCGAGCCTTTCAGCTCACTAGTCTCCAAGTATGGGATTCACAGAAAATGTTTTGGAGACTTATACTTATGGTGTGAAGGGCGGTTCGTAGAGGTTGACCCACCTTTTGCGAATATTTGCTGAGTATTTTGAACTTCACAGTATAAATGGGAAAAATTTAGCTAGTCGGCATCTTTGATTATCAACTTTAACCAAATTATTCAATGAAACAGTGGTGTGTTTTTTGACGACTTTAAGAGGTTTTATAATTCCTGGTTTTTTGGGTGAAAAGTGAGCGAGAAAAGGAAATTAAGCGAAAATTCAGACACTGAATAATTTTTCGATGAGCAAGTTTGAAGAGAAGAGAGAATAGAGTTTTTATTTTGTTCATAAAATCTTTTGCAAGAACGCAAATTGTACATGTGAAAAATTTCAAAAGTTCGCAATTTTCTGTTCTTATACCGCTTTTTAAAGCTTCTTTGTTTTGAAGTGCTGTGTAAATGTTAATGTAGATAGACTAAAAGTGGTAATATTCAGTTTGTTTTAGTGGTGTATTGAATCTTCTAGTTATTAATCGGAGTTGTATGCTAATTTGAAGGTATTTAAACTATTTTGCGGAGGTTTAGGTTGGGCAACTGAATTAAAGCCTAATGCTTGTATGCAATATCTTCTAGCAAATGATTTTTTTGTACAAAGCAATTTGCCATCAATTTCGGCAGCAAATGAGTAGATTGTTACAATTCCCAATTTTTAGTTTTTCCTTTTATAAAAGAAAAATTTCGATGTTTATGAGCTGAATATGGCTAGCCCAGTTTATTGCAAAAATTTTTGTAGCCTCTTTTGCATGAAACAAAGTTTTTCCTTTATATTTCTAATTATACTGTCAAACAAGTTGAATTTTCTCGATTTTGATGGTTTGCCTTTTGGCTCATTATTTTTAGACTTGAGATTGTTGTGCTCTTTGCTATGCTTTATTTTGGTATGCCAGTACAAACTGGTTATTTGAAAGGCTGTGTTTTAGTTGAAGATGACTTAGAGTCGTTTCAGGAAACGGTTTGGCTACTGAACAAATGTGAAAAGTGGAGCGAAATGAGAGTGGTTTATTTTGATCTACCGCTGTTTTCGAGAGCGAGGAAGCGAGGGTGTTGAATTATTTCTCTATGCAAGCAAAATTTTGATCCTATGTTTTATTTTTCTTAAGATTTCATTTGGCTATTGCAACAATGTTAAGGTTGCAATAGCCAATTTCAACAATTGAAAGCAGTTTAGTGTTCAATAATTTTTTTTGCTTTAACAATTTTTTTGAGATTTTTGGCCCATTGTTTTGTCTCATTGAAGTTATTGGATTTCAATTAGATGCTTGATTCTCAAGGGCAATTTGTGTGTAGTTTTGTTTGGAGTGACTTTTGTGAGGAATAAGAATTGAAGGATTTTTGCTGTTCCCATTATTCAAATATTTAAGAATTTTTGAGCTTAATAAAGCCAGCATAGTTTTTTATGGGCCATCTGGTTTTCCTAATTGCATAAGAGAAAACGTATCTATGCTTTCTGTACTTAGATTGCACGAAGAACTAATTTGTTTTTAATAACCGCCGTCTGCATCTGGAAAGCTATTATTTAGGCGCTCTCCTTTTTAGTTGATTTACAATACCCGCCGTGGGCTTCTGGAAAGCTTATTTGGGCACCCGCCTTTTTTTTATAAGTTTGTTTTACCTTTTGATCACGTTTTTCATTTAGCAGAAGTCATGACTTTCGCATTTGATTTCTGACTTACTTCACTCCCTTTTTCAACTGAATGGAATTTAGAATTCATCGTGCAAATTTACGAGTACATTACAGTTAAAAAGCGAAATCAAAAGAAACGGGATAAACCAATAAAGCCCCAGAACTAAGACAATGTTCAAAGACTCGTTAAGATATCGAAGCTGCTTAGAGTATACTACTTGCTAGTATTAGTATTCAGCCGATTGTTCTCTGATTTAAAATTCACCATATGTATCTAACCTATTGAAAATGCAGAAGAAATTTGAACATTTTTTGACCATTAAATGGTTATGTTGTCAATTTTTCTCTAATTTTTTTTCTAATCGTTTCAATCCCAACGCCGGTCAGTTGGGTCAACGCCGGCTTTTTTTTTCGGCTGTCTGCCGGCTATGTTTCTAAGTTCTTGTTCAAATTTTTTGGGCTAATTTTTCCGATATTTGATATGTGATTGCTTTTTTCCCTCCGTGGTCTACTAGATGATAGATATGTCAACGACTAGATTATGGTGAAGACAACTCTTCGAGCTGTTCGCGGATTCTTTCGGCTATGCTTTTTTTACAGAGAGCAATTGAAGCTTCTCTTAGTAGTATGTCTGTGTGAATTGCTGGGATATCATTCGAATGCAATTTGGGATCACAATTTCGTTATGTCAAAATGTAGAGCTGTATGGTGAACGACGTAATGTTCTGTTGAACTTGAAATTTATTGCTGAGATTAGCAGTCATTGAAATTTGTCAAATGGCCGTTATTTGATATTCTCTATAGCTAAAGTACTGTGCTTGTCTATATGTAGGAAGTGATAGTACGACGACCACAGATACAATTGACGATTGTGGTATGAGGTTCGTGATGGGCTTAAAACTGCACCAGTTCATAATGAAGGGTTCTGGCCATTCCCTGCTCTCCACTCCTCTGGACCCTGGACTGTTTGCCTGGGCACATCTGAGTGAAAGTGAAGACCAAATGATCTCTCATTTGCGCCCTAACTCAAAGTGGGTGGAACTGAGAAATATGGGCGTTGGATGGTGGGTTACAAATTTGAACACGCTTCGACGGTTGATTGAACGTGTTGCACGTGAACACTTTCAAGCTAAGAAAGATCCAATGGATTCTGCAATATTTTACATTGCTATGCAGAAAAAGAATGTCTTGCGAGGTCTGTTCAAAAGTGTAGGCGATGAAAAGATGACCAACTTTTTCTCTAAAGATTTCACAACCGAAGATAACAAACGAGTTGCTCTGAAAAACGCTTTTGCTCTCAATTCTAAGCAAAGATTCGAGCATGCGGCTGCTTTTTTCCTACTTGCGGGACAGCTTGAAGACGCAGTTCAGGTGTGCATTCGAAAATTGGAAGATATTCAGCTTGCGATTGTGATATCGCGGTTGTTCGAGGAAGAACTCGAGTTTTCAAACTGTGCCAAGCGGATTCTCAGAGACCATGTTATAAACTCTGATAGCGCAGTCGTGCAGAACCCCGAATTCAAAAACCCATTTCTGAAATGTATCTCTCACTGGTGGTTACGCGAATTCAGCAGTGCGCTTTGTGCGCTTGTTGAATCTTGTACAAGTGACTCAGGTCAGAATATATCTGTGTTCAACTTTTACAACTACCTTCGAAAACATCCAATGATTGTGAGAAGACACATTTTGAAAATTGAGCAAATCAACGATCGGTCAATTGCCGGCCAATCTGTGCTGTTAACGCAAATGACTGGCGTGCAAGACACCAAGGGCGAGAAAACTACCAGCCTTATTGAAGTGAGTCGTGATGAACGCCTACTCTTTTTCAAAACTGCAACCGATCATTTTACAAATGGATGTCCGTTGTTAGCTCTGGAGGTTCTGACTATCTTACCGCCGGTTAGGAAAGATGATTTGGACCTCAATTCTTCCCTGGACGTTAACCAGATCAACAGAAAAAGAGATATGCTCAGGTCAGGAACTATAGACAAACCCACAGAAGAGCCCAAGGTGGAAAGAGCGGAAGATTTTGACTGGGGGTTTGGAGGAGGAATTACAGGGACAAATAAATCCGCCACAGAATCCGGAATGCTTAACTGGGGAGCTCCGGTGGCTCTAAATAACGGATTTGATAATCTGGACTTAAATTTGGATTTGGATCTCGACGATGTTCTTAAGGTCGAGTGCGAGGATTTAGACGACCCTCCGGTTGCTGATAACAAACGAGATACAGTTTTCGAAACTGAACAGAAAGTTCAGCCTGCAAGCGTGATGGACCAACATCGAACCGAAGACCTATTTTCAATTTATCTAAAGCAAGAGGCGTGTCTGAAAATTTTTGTGGAAGAGTTGAGGACGTTGGCAATGGCGATTGATTGCGACGAAAGTCATCTGAGAGCTTACTTCAGAGTTTGGTTGGAGAAAATTGGTGCTTTACTCGATGTTTTATGCAATCATAAGGCGGAACTGCGGATAGATAACAGTGACGAGGAATATTTCGAAGCGAATACGATGGAAGATTGCCTATCTCCTGTAGAACAGACAAGTTACCTGTTCCAATTAGATGTTGAAAAGAAATTAGCCAAGGCGATATTGCGAAAAGCTTGGTTACGTCATAACGAATCATTGTTAAACTTACTACTTGGGTACTCAAGTCTATATGGATGTAATGGGGGTGGTTTGTCCTGTGTTAGAATGGAGTTGATCCTTTTGCTCCAAGAGCTGCAACAAAATTATTCCAAGAAACAGATTCTTTCGCCCTTGCCCTTCCCAAATTCGTTGCCTCTTATCTCGGCCTGTCTGGCACCTATTCAGACGGTTGTTGTGAACCCATTCAATTCTTTGGAGAAATTCTGCCAAGATTTGGTGAAAACATTGACCAGCTACACAACTCCGCCTCAGAGTCAAGCGTCACTTAAGGTCAGAGCGAGCTATGTTTTGGACATGTTGATCACAACTTAGTCGAATAATTTGAGCGTTTCGACAACATATAGCAAAATTTTATTTCTAGACTATTTCTAGAAGCAAAATTCAAATTGAATACTCAACGTTGTACTATTGTTTTGGTCGTTATGATTTAGTTAAGATGTTTACGGGAACCATACTTACGCTGTATGTAAATTTTTCCTATATATTGTCTAAACGCTTAAATTAATCGACGAAGTTGTAATTAACATACCCAAAATATCTGGATTCTTCCTTTCTCGTGCTTTTTTGTAAAAAAAATTGTGACGTATTTTTTTGAATAGTTCCGTAGCAGTCCTTTTTAGCAGATCATGCGTTACTAATTTTTATTTTAATTTATCTTTCAACCTCTGCCATTTGTGTTTCATTATCATAATGCATTTTGAACACATTATTTTTCTTAACATGTGTTTAGATTGCCATCACTCTTCGAAATCTGTGTGGAGCTCTCTCGTCGTGCATATACCAAAGTCTTCAAGACAGTAACAAGGTGTCAATGTCCACAATTAAGAAATCCAATCCTAATTCTCCCAGTCCTATCTCGCCTCTCCAGAACGGCCATGCGACAAACGGGCAGTCCTCAAAAGTTGGGGAGCTATACACCCGGAATTATTCCGAGGACCATACGGCATCAGTTTTGGTGTCCTCAAAGCGACACCAAACGGAGACTGGAATAATGTCCAATAGTATTATTTCGAAACCATCTGCTTGGCCTGGGGTTAAACTGTTTATTAGGTTGCTCTCAGATTATGCACATCTTAGGAACTCAGGATCCGAATCCAGACTTAGAATTCTGCTGGTCGAATCTTGCTGCATTGTGTACACCGGAATTTTGTTTCACGCTCTTGTTACCAACGATGCCAATGAGCTGCTACGTGTCATTGCGAACCCAATTTCGACTCAGATGTTTGCATTGGTGGCCGGGGGTTGCGTAAGAACGAGAAGTCAAACGTCCAATGTGATGCTTCCACCTCACGATGCGGCAAACTTGATGAAGAACTCCTCGGCCTCGAGGAAGGAAAGTGCGGCTAATCTGGCAGCTAATAAGCACAGATACAGTTTGAACTCTAAAGTGCTGGGTCAAAGCGGTGGAAGCATTAGAAGTGAAGAAAGCGGACCTCCCTCGCCAGCGGTTACAAACGAAGAAAACAAATATCAGTACGAGAAGTTCTCATCGCCTGTCATGACTGTATTTGACTACATTCTGTCAAAGGTGAGGTCATCATTCGAGCCTTTCTGTTTTCATCAAAATTGTTCAATTTCTTGTTTATAAAGATTTATCTTTATTTTGTGTCTTTAAAATTTGTGTCTGACAAGTTTGAGAAATTTATAAAATTTTTATTGCTCTCAAACAAATTTTATAGCAATTATATTAGTCCTCTTGGTCTTTCTTTATGCGATTTTTTGTACTATCGACTTTTCGTCGGATATTTTTGCGGTCTAACCATTTGACTTAAAACGGATAATGTAGTTAAAACCGAAGGGCTTTAAGTCACTGATCGGCTCTGTTAGAGCTTTACTTGTCGCTAAGTGCACAAATCACTTAGTACTATAATGCTAGCATCCCTGAACCCCACCTGGCTACCACAAAATGCAACTGCTCGCTGGTCGTTTGAAAGCTATTTGTCCAATGCGTTAGTTGCTTGTGTTTATCGTGTACTTAAAGAAATATAGAAAAACTAAATATAAAGAATGAAGAATTAGTGAAGTAGAACAATAGAACGAGTTATTTGATTATAGCTGCGAAGCTGTAAGCTGAGCGTAGCTAAATTGCGGTGCTCTTGGTTTTTTACAATTCAAAGAATTTGAGTTGTATTGGGGCGCTGTCTTTTTACGACTCGAAGAGGAGTATTGGAGAAGTCCTTTTTTTAATCAATTTTATTGGAGTGAATTTTGAAGCGGGAAATGAAACACATGAAAAAAAATTTGGAGTGATTTTGTTCCTGAACAAAATGAAGAGTGGAGCGAAAAGAGAATTGTTTTTTGTTCATATCGCTGTTTTCTAGAGAGCGAGAAATTGAGGTGTGAAAAGAAATTCTGTATGCGAGCGAAATTTTTTGTTCACGTGCGGCATTTTGAAGCAGTTTTTTTTAAATTTTTTTAGTTAAGAGGTTTGGTTATGATTTTCTTTAAATTTTAGGCTGTTTTTAGAAGTCTTTTGAAGGTTTCTGGAAATTTATTTGAATTTGATGCTAATTCGGTGGTTTTTCATGTATTTTGATGATTTTTGGGCTAATTTTCGCGATTTTTGACTTTTGTTTTGTTTTACTGCCTCAAATGGGCCCTGAAAGATCCATATTATTGAGCAATTTTTAGTTTACAGTGGCTACAGTTTTGTCGATATAAAGTTTTTTTTAAAAAAAATATGACGTAAACTGGCTAAAATTGGAACTATTTTTCTAATGTTTTGCAGTTTTTCGTTTTTTTTTCTGGACTTTAGACAAGTTTCTTGGCCTATTATGGCTGGCCTATTGTCTTGCGAGCATTTGGGTACCCTATTGGCTGGAAAGAAATCTTCTTTGAATTTAGGTGCTTTTGTAATATTAAAAAATTTGTAATTAAATTTAAACTTTTTCCAGTTTTTTAGTCAAACTTGTTTGTAAGAGCTTATTTTTTTCATGATTTGGCTTCAAGTATTTTTTTTAGAAATTCTTATGAGTTGTTTTAGTAGGTACTGGATGTGTTAACGAAGTAATTTTGGCAGAGATAGTTAATTCGGGATCTCAAGTTATGTCAAAATTTGATCAGATCTCTTACCATATTTTAATAGATTTGATCTTTTTTCACATTTTTGTGTTACGGTTTTGTTTCCTAAATAATTCTAAATTAGTAGAGGCACGTTTTGTGTGATGAGTAGTTGGAGGGCATTTAAGTGGATTTCCACTTCGAGTCGTTTCCGGAATTCTTCCGGCTATTTTTTTTTAAAGATCTGCTCACACATTTTCATGATTTTTGAAGTCAAATTGGAGTAGTGATTTTGGTCACGCCGAAACAGGAAGCGGAGCGAAAAAGCGAGTGGTTTTGCGGCGTGAATTTTTTTGCTCTTATTTTAAAGTAGAGTGAGAAAACGGTGTTTGAACAAAAATTCGGTTTCTCGGTAGTGGTTTTATTGTTCACATGCGGCAATTTCACTCTGATTTTTAATGTTTTTTCGATTTTTTTTGGATCCGCTTTTTTCTAAATGGTTTTCCCAATCCATTCACAGCTCAATTTAGGCCTATTTTTTGTTTGAATAAAATTTTAATTTCTCGCTAGTGGTTTTTTTGTTCACATGCGGCCTTTTGACATTGATTTTCTGTTTTTTTTTTCTTATTTTTTTGATCTGATTTTTTAAAAATGGTTTTCTCAATTCACTCATAGTCCATTCTAAGTATAGTTTTTCTGTTTAGTCAATGAAAATTCTTTGTACGTCAGGACTTGTCCTGCTATGTTTTTTTGTTTCGTCGTCGGACGCTCTTTTTTCGTTTTACATTTGTTCACACAGCAAAGCTGAAAAAGTCAAATTTTCTGAATGAATTCTTCCTCTCACTAAGGGCATTTGCGCGCGTGAAGTCATTTCTCACTCGCTTTAGCGAAAGTTTTTAAGTTATTTGCGTGATTAGATTTTGATCATACGTGACTTACCTCACTCAATAAAATGACTTTTTCAGTTTAAAACTTGAGTTTAATTTGAATTTGTTTAAGGTCAAAGGAAATCATATGTTCAGTAAAGTTCCCTAATAAGAGGCTTCTTTGGAATGAAATTTAACAAGCTTTATTAATTTATCGCTGAATGTTTAGCCTAGTTTTTTGAGCGGCGTCGATTTTTTTCCCATTTAGATGTATCTGTTTCTATCTCTATTATATGGCACGCATGTCTATTCTTTCGCAGCTATTCGGCAATCTGCTGGCTATGTTTACTACGTTTTGGGAATCAAAAAGTATGCTTGGTATTTATTTGCTCCCGACCAAATTTTGTGTTACAAAATCAAAGAGTGTTTTGATCTGGCCGTCTTTTCAGCCTTCCTTGCCTTCCACGATGAATTTCATTCAGTACGAGTCAGATGATGAGACGGATCTGAGCCTAGGTCAGACGGTGGAAAACGGGTTCCACTCAGACAACGACAGTAACGATGAAGATGATGGCTACGGGTTTCGGTCATCAATTGGAACAAAGGAACGGGAGCAGCAGCTGTTCAATGAACATTCCGATCCGAACAGTTACAGGTGGGTGAAATGTCACACATCTGACCTATATATTTAACTCTTTTCGCAGATACCCATGACCGCCTAAATTTTTGAAGATTTTAATTAATAGCCGCCCTCATCTTCTCAGCCGGCTATTATAGCGCTCCTATTTTTTTTACAATTCAAAGAATTTGAATTGTATTGGGGCGCTGTCTTTTTTTTATAGCTGTAAGCTGAGCGTAGCTATATTGCGGTGCTCTTGGTTTTTTTTTGTTTCGTCTCTGACGCTTCATTTTCGTTTCACATTTGTTCTAGAACATTCTGTCTCGTCACTGCTTAAATGGCTTTTTCGCGCTTGATTTCACGCTTTCTGCGTGACCTAAATTGCTGTTCCTAAAACAAAATTGATTGTAAGAAAACAGATTGTATGGTCCGACAGCCGAGTGGTTAAGGCGACTGGCTGTTAATCCGGAGATCGGCGGTTCGAGACGCGACAGGGAAACTTTTTTTGCACCCAAAAACAACCTCCTTTGAAATAAACTTGTAAGTTTTACAGGCGGCGGCGATAACTATTATCAACTCACTTCTGTATCTTTTTCCATCTGTATTTTACGGCACGCAAGTCTATTTCGCAGCTATTCCGGCAATCTGCCGGCTATGTTTAAGATCTGTTCACACATTTTCATGATTTTTGAAGTCAAATTGCAGTGGTGATTTTGGTCACGCCGAAACAGGAAGCGGAGCGAAAAAGCGAGTGGTTTTGCGGCGTGAATTTTTTTGCTCTAATTTTAAAGTACAGTGAGAAAATGGTGTTTGAACAAAAATTTGGTTTTTCGGTAGTGGTTTTTTGTTCACATGCGGCAATTTCACTCTAATTTTTTACTGTTTTTTCGATTTTTTGGATCGGATTTTTTTCTAAATGGTTTTCCCAATCCATTCACAGCTCATTCTAGGCCTAGTTTTCTGTTTCAAATGAATTTTCATTTCTCGCTAGTGGTTTTTTGATCACATGCGGCATTGTGACATTGATTTTCTGTTTTTTTCTTATTTTTTGATCTGATTTTTTTAAAAATGGTTTTATCAATTCACTCATAGTCCATTCTTGGTCTAATTTTTCTGTTTAGTCAATGAAAATTCTTTGAATTGTACGTCAGGACTTGTCCTGCTATGTTTTTTTACTTCGTCGAATAAAAAAATGTTTCGCTTTACCTCATTTTGCCGCCTTTTCAACATTTTGCGAGAAATCTTTTTGTTTTCTCTAGGCTAGTTTCTCCTCTCATTCTGCTAAAAGTGATTTTGAACATCAGTTGCTCAGCAAAGCAATTCAAAATGAACAGAGTCAGTATAAAAAATTGAAGTCAGAAATAGAAACGGGATAAACCTATAAAGCCCAATTTTAGATGCCCGCTATTTGAACGTTGTTCCTATAAGTATTATTTACCTCTCTCTAATGCTTATTGTTATTGATAGTAGCCCCTGTAGCCTCTCTCTAAGAAACAGAAGTATGTTCAACTACGAAATGCCATCAAAATAAATCGGACTTAAAAAAATGTTTTTGTACAAAAATCTTTTTTTTTCAATATCTTCTGTTATTTCAATCCCAATCATGCTTATTGGAATCAACGGCGGCTATTTCCGGCAATCTGCCGGGTATGTTTAACGAATGCCATTGAAAAATGGGCCCTTTGACTTTGATAATTGATCTAGAATTTGTGAACTCTATCTGAACGTCAGATGTGATAGGATAATTGATATTGCCTTGATTATTGCTCGAAATCAGAGAGGTCGTCGACAGCAGTAAACAAACACGCAAAAAAAGTATTGGGGGAGGGGTTGCATATTTGAGCAATGTTACAGAGAGGAGATAACTTACGGAAACGCCTCGGAGAAAACTTATCGGAATTGTCCTCGAACGAAGTTTGAGACATTTATTCTGGAACATTCGTTCGATTTTCAGTGACTTTTCCACCCCGTGACTTTGACTTTTTGATTTTTTGAGTTATATGATTTGCGCGTATTCAGAAATTAAGTCTGTAGCGAGAATAGAATCAATTGTGAGCGTTGATTGCACATGCCCGTGTAGCCTAGTAGTGGTCTCTTATCCAAGAGGTCGAGAGTTCAAACCCCTCCCAAGGCAGAAACTTTTATACCAGAAGAGGTTCTCTAGCATATTCCACCCTTTAAATTGTTTGCCTCGCCAGTCCGAGTGAAATTCGTCAGACATTAGTGGGTTTATGGTTAATTGCTCTCAAACGAAGTTGGTAGCAATTAAATTAGTACTGTCGGTCTTTTTAATGCGATTTTTTGATTGACCGATTCATCTGACCCATTTGACTTTTCGTCTTCAAAAACGGGATAAACAGGTAGCGCCCACTGGGCATTTAGTGCTCTTAAAGCCTTTCAGCCCACTAGTCTCCAAGCATGCGATTCACAGAAACTGTTTTGGAGACTTATACTTATGGTGTGAAGGGCGGTTCTTAGAGGTTGCCCACCCCTCCCGCCATCAGCCCCTCACTCACACCACCCCCCCCCCTAATCTACACCCCTGCACATCGTTCAGGCTGCAAGGGCCCCGTTGCCCCCATCAGCCCCCCCGCTGCGCGCAACTCACGCCCCTTCAATTAAGCTAAAGCTAGCCTCACAAACGTAGCTAGCTACTGACAAAGCCAACTGCTCGCCGGTCGTTTGAGAGCAATTCGCCCGACGTTAGTCGGTTATGTTTAACTGATTTAAGTTTTGTTTACAGTTGGTGCATAATGCGGTTTGCAATCATTACATCAGTGTTGGACACAATAAACAGCTTCATTCTCGAGATGGGATTGGAGCTGTCTGAACTTGCATTACACTCACCCACTTTGCAGAACCTCAGAAACACTCTTACTCAGTGGCAGAATGTAGCACATACACAGCTCAGCTTGATGGCGAGCAACGGACCTCCGGAGAATTTCATCCCAGTTGCTGGAAGGACTACAACAGAGGGCAGTGGTTTGACATTGGGAGAGAACGACTACTATTCGAATAGCAGTTTGACAAGTGGCAGCAATGTTAGAAGTGGAAGACCAACAGCCAATGATCTGTTCCACCCTGACGCTACGCCCTTCAAGTGAGTACTTAATGTCGGTAGGATTATTTTGAAAATCTTGATAGGAACTTCAAGGAAATGGAAAATAAGTACTGTACATTTAACGATTTAACGGTGGCTTTAGGCGAACGTAGAGAAAAAAAAACAAAATTACTTCAAGAACAGATAGAGAAGCGCGTTTTTTGTTAGCACAGTTAGTGCTGAGCTTCAACTCAAGAGCTTTTACACACGAGTAATAATTTTAGCTAAAAGTAATAAAGAAGAGTACTTATGTTGCTTCGTGCGTGCAAAGATTTTAAATCTCTGCGACTTTTTTTATCAGCAATTAAAGCAGCTGATTGACAGCATTTTTTCTTGCGCCGTTTGCAACAGTTATTTAGGTCCTGTTGGTAATATGTAATTTTTTTGCTTAATTATAGCTTTCATCTGATCGGTTTGACTTTTCGTCCTCAGAAACGGTACAGACCGTTAACATTTGAAGACTCAATGCATTTGTACTATTCTCTTATTGTTAGCTAGTCTGAGTGTACTTTTCTCATAAACTTCAGGAAGCTTGAATTAATACTCGCTGACCCCTCTCTTTGCCGGTTCCTCTCTTACACAATAAGACCTGTTATCCACCTTGAGTTATCAACAATGAGTTACCCATGATGAGCTTATCCATCATGAATAAGCCACAATGAGTTGTTAATTGCTCTCAAATGAAGTTTGTAGCAATTATATTAGTCATGTTGGTCTTTTTAATGCAAATTTTTGCTTGACCGATTTTTCGTCTGACTCATTAGACTTTTCGTCCTCAGAAACGGGATAAAGAGGTAGCGCCCAGTGGACATTTAGTGCTCTTAGAGCCTTTCAGCTCACTAGTCTCCAAGCATGCGATTCACAGAAACTGTTTTGGAGACTTATACTTATGGTGTGAAGGGCGGTTCTTAGAGGTTGCCCACCCCTCCCGCCATCAACCCCGTCACTTCACCCCCCCCCCCCCCCCAAATCCCCACCCCTGCACATCACTCAGACCGTAAGGGCCCCGTGCAGCCAAAGACACCCCTTCAACCGTTGCCCTCACCCTCAGCCTCCCCCCCCCCCCCCCCCCCCCGTCAGCTATGGAGCCCCCCGCTGTGACCACCTCACGCCCCCTTAAAGCTAAGGCTAGTCTCACTAAATCGTGGCTAGATACTGACAAAGAGAACCACTCGCCGGTCGTTTGAGGGCAATTCGCCCGACGCTAGTCGGTTATGTGCAACATGAGTTTCCTATCATGGGTTTCCATCACGAGTTATCCGTCATGAGTTATCCATCATTAGTTATCCATCATAAGCTATAAGCAGGAATTATCCATCATGAGTTATCCATCATGAGTTATCCATCATGAGTTATCCGTTATGAGTTATCCATCCTGAATTATCCCATATGAATTACCCATCATGAGTTATCCGTTATGAGTTATCTATCATGAGCTAACGGCCAGCTCCAGTTAATTGAGAAGGATTCGTCCAATTTTTGTTGGTTATTCTCAAATGTTTTGGGTGCTGTAAAAGTTCAGGCTATCTGTAACTTTGTTTTTTAATAGCCGCCTCATCTTCTCAGCCGGCTATTATAGCGCTCCTATTTTTTTTTTACTTCGTCGAATAAAAAAATTTTTCGCTTTACCTCATTTTGCCGCTTTTTCAACATTTTGCGTGATATCTTTTTGACTTCTCTAGACTAGTTTCTCTCTTCTCTCATTCTGCTAAAAGTGATTTTGAACATCAGTTGCTCAGCAAAGCAATTCAAAATGAACAGAGTCAGTATAAAAAATTGAAGTCAGAAGTAGAAACGGGATAAACCCATAAAGCCCAATTTTAGATGCCCGCTATTTGAACGTCGTTACTATAAGTCTTAGTTACCATCTCTAATGCTTATTGGTATTGATAGTAGCCCCTGTAGCCTCTCTCTAAGAAACAGAAGTACGTTATCTTCAACTACGAAATGCCATCAAAATAAATCGGACTTAAAAAATGTTTTTGTACAAAAATCTTTTTTTTTTCAATATCTTCTATTCTTTCAATCCCAATCGTGCTTATTGGAATCAACGGCGGCTATTTTCCGGCAATCTGCCGGGTATGTTCAAGTAATTCAGATATTATTTGGTTTGCGTAGACTGTCCTTAAAAAAGAATTATAGTACAAGCAGAAATTTTTTTTAT